>NW_009709143.1:0-473 GCF_000703405.1 Apaloderma vittatum
GTGTTTATATTAGGCAGAAATGTGTAATTTCCGGTGGCTGGAGCTTTGTTAGAGCTGAGGTTTGGGTTTTTTTTATCACGAGTCAGGTCATTTGTCCCTTTGTCCCCTCATATGCACTGCAGGTTTTCCTCTAAATACTGCCTTTTCTGGATGAATATTTTGCATCCTTAGCAAATGGAAATTTTCCTTTATTAGCAGGATCAGATATGTTTGCGTTTGTATATATGTTTGAGCGGCATGAAAGCTTCTTGAAACAGATTTTTAGTTCTCCCTTGTACAACTTAGGTGCTTATTTCTTCTATTATTCTCAGTCTTTTTGTTTCTCCATTACAATGCAGTTAGCAGCGAAATGTCTTTTGCGTTTGTGCGTGCTTAGATATCTTCGTGGAGTCCGCAATGTTGTGGTGTTGCATGTTGAAGGTGTATTTAATGTGAGGGTCAAGGAATATCGGGCAAGTTTTGAAGGTTTGGAG
>NW_009709144.1:0-4724 GCF_000703405.1 Apaloderma vittatum
GTTCTATGATTCTATGATTCTATGATAAGTCATCTGGATGATGGGATCAAGTGCACCCTAATGACGTTTTCTGATTATACCAAAGTGAGTGAAGAAGTGGACACTTTGGAAGGGGGAGCCACCCTGCAGGAAGACCTGGATAGGCTGGAAGAGTGGGTTAACCTTACGAATTTCAGCAAGGACAAATGTAAGGTCTTGCACCTGGGAAAACATAATCCAGGTGTGTAGCTCTGTGCGAAGGGACCTGGGAGTCTTGGTGGCCAAGCAGCAAAATATGAATGAAAAGCATGCTGCTGCCAAATGAGAGACCCAACGGGATGCTTGGTTGCATCAACAACGTCATCACCGGTAGAATTAAAGAAGTCACTATCCCACTCTATTCAGCGCTTGCCAGGTCGCCTTTGGAATACTGTGTTCAGTTTTTGTCCCTGCTGTATAAAAAAAGACGTGGACAGGCTGGAGAGGGTCCAGAGAAGGGCAACAAAGATGATCCAAGGACTGGAAAGCTGCTGTGTAAGGAAAGGCTGAGAGAATTGGGCTGTTCGGCATGGAGAAAAGAAGGCTCAGGGTAGACCTTATCACCATGCTCCAGGCTTTAAAGGGTGGCTCCAAAGAAGATGGAGACTCCCTTTTCACAAGGAGTCCCATAGAAAGGATGAGAGGTAACGGGTACAAGTTACTCCTGGAGAGATTCCAACTGGACACAAGAGGAAAACGTTTCACAAAGAGAACAAGCAGTCGTTGGAATGATCTCCCCAGGGGAGTGGTGAATCCCCCAACACTGGACTTTTAAGAATTGGCTGGACAGGGTGCTGGGTTACCTTGTCTCAGCCATGATTTTGCCAAGAACAGTTGGACCAGATGATCCTTAAGGTCCCTTCCAACTTGGTATCCTATGATTCCATGACCTGTTCTGTAAAATTTGATGCAAAGACTCAGGATGGCTCCCTTGTCATGCAACTAGAGAGGACACCAAGTGCCATCCAGGCAGGAGACCAGAGACAGGAAAGTCGCTGCCTATTTGAGGCCTCGTTTCCTCGGGTGTTTCACCCTCACTGCATCCCAGATCCTTAGCTAATTGGAGTTGCGTATTTCCAGCATATGTTTTCAACTGTAATTTGGTGCAGCTATTTCACACACTGTAACTACAATCTGAAATGATTTAATTATAACATGCAGGCATCAGGAGAAGCAATGGAATTCCAAATAACGACCATACAAATGCTAATAAACGTCACTTTGCTGCGATGGAGAGAAGCAAGAAAATACTTCACGGGAGCAATCAGAGGCTGTTTTTTGGTTTTTTTTTGTAAGCAAGAAAATGAGCTGGCCTTCAAAACATTTTGATGGTTTCATCTGCAGATGAAGCAAAGGTCTCTTGAACAGTTGGTGAGGGGAGAGAAAAACATATCTCATGGCAAAGTTGCAAGAAGACGTTCATGTGCAGGGAAAAACACAAACAAATGAACACAAATCATCGCTGTGTCAGGTTCAGCACATTTTTAACAGCTTCAAACACAGAGAGGCCCCTTTGAAAAGCAAGGAGTTGGAGGAACTCAATATTTTCTGCAAGCACCAAGGGCCGATGTTGCAAACGACTGCAAAGCCCTTTGGTCATCTGAAGCCTGTGCTCTCGTTACGGTCCAGTGTCCACCCTGCAACTCCTTTTCAGTTACTCCTGCTAAAATATCAGCAGCATCTCAGAGTAGAGATACTCTTATCCCACGTAAGTCCGATACCTTGATTTCCCATCAGATTTCTACAGCTCCAACAGGAATAAAACCCGAGGCGCTACAGACGCCGCAGCACTTTCACAGGAGAGCAGCACTAAGTCGTATCCTCCACATCCTGAGTTAACTGCAGCTTGTGTGGTGAACATTTCCCTTGCTATTGCAAGGCAGAACAAGACTCTCCAACATCTGCTTTGGGCAGTTTGGATGATGGTCTTAACAGGGAGAAGATGCCACTTGGAAGAAACGATGTGCTACCTTACAAACCTACAACTTTTCAGACATTGTCTGGTTTTTGACATTTATTTCCAAAGCATTTACAGAATCTTCAGCGGGAAAGCAATCTGTAAAATGCATTGCAGCATTTACCATAGGATATATTGTACAAAGGATTGGGCTGGTATTCAATCACAGCATTCTCTGCGCCTTGAAAAGCTGATGCTACGGATCTCCTTTAGCTTTTCTGATAGCATCACTCCTCCTTCGCCTCCATGGAGTAAAGGTACGTCTCCCCTGGATAAACGTGACAAAATATGTGTGCAGGGGGGTAGAAGTTCACCCTCGGCAAATGCATTCCGAAATCCCATGCTTGGTTATATCCGCGTGCGACTCCAGTAAAAGCCTTTGTGGTGTGTGATGTGCAAAATGCTCTAACGCAAACTTCGAGCTGCGATTCAGTTGGCTGGAAAGGTAAAAGCGACAGGGGAACAGCACTTGCACAAACCTCTTTACACATCAAAGGGGAACGGCTGGAGACAAGCTTAAAAGGGCTTCATCTCTGTCCTCACTAATGCAAAGAGCACAACAAAGCTGCAGTTCGAAGCGTCCACTAAATTAAGAGGGAAAGGGCAGGATCTTGAGGTGGGCTTTGAAACCTGATCTGCGTCAAACAGCCACTCCAAAGGGAGGTAGATGTTGAAAAGCAATAATAAAGACAAAGCGTTCACACCAGCATTAGGCTGTTTTGAAGTGAATTCTCCACCAGCCCCCTTCCCTCCGTGGGTTCTGCTCGAGGAACTCTTTGGGTGTGCACAAACAAGACTCCTTTTGGTAGAAATCAACCTGTTTTGCACCAAACAAACTCAGGCAGCTCACAAGAACGTCAAGGACTGAGTTGCTCGGTCCTTCCGACATCTACAAAGCAAATCCGTGTGCTAGGAAAGTTTAACACGTGAAATCAGGTTAAACAGTCCAGGACTGAGCTCTCAAATCACGTGGCAGGGCCTTAGCACCGAATACTTTGATCTACTGATCTACCCAAGGCAGGGGGTTGATCAGTACCCCCTTGTGGGAACTGAGATTGACGCAGTCTCAGTCGGAAAAGCAAAAGGAATTACTGAGTTGTGCCTTGAAGATCTTAAATGATAGCTGGGAGTGTGACCTCATTTCTTCTTCTCCTTCTGCCACTGCATAATTGAGGATTTAGCCCAGGAGCTCCAAACCTTTACCTCAAGTAAGATTTACCTCCAGATTCAGACACCTTAACTCTGCTCAGTTGGCAAGACCTGGGCAACTAGTGCTGTTTGAGATGTCCTCGAGAATCTTTGCTTCAGCCTCCAGGTCTCACTCCAGACTGACACAGGTCTTCTGCAAGTCCTGCACCATGTCTGTTGGATCCACAGGCACATGTACCTGCTAGGATGAGGAGAAAAAAATGTGGCTCTAGAAGCAACAACTCCAGGCAGAGCAACACAGAAGAAATCCCTTAAAGACACCAAGTGTGTAAAACTAACTTTAGGAAAGAGGTAATTTCCTGATGAGCTGCATTAATGAGCTGAAGGGCTTGCAAAGAAACATTTGGGAGCCGGGAAATAAGTTTGCTTGGAAAGATCCAAACTAGCTTCCAAAACAAGCAGGTGAAAGATGCCTCATCTGGCCTCCATGCCGGTAAATCATCACCATCCTCAACTGAAATATTCTACAAGCGTCTAACACAGGATGCTTCTATCAAAAGTAAGATAACCAAAAAACATTAGCACCTAGGATGACCATATAAAACAATAGCTGACCTGTTTTATCATCTTAAAACCAGCAGGGAGTCCAGGGTTAGTCCTGCTTGGCTGCAGCCCTTCTCCAAGGACAAAAGTGATTTTTTTTTCATAAATACTCACCCCTTAACATAAATTCACAGGTCGAGTCCCTTAGCGACCACTACAACCATCTAATCCGACCTCCCATGTACTCAGGCGACAGTATTTTTTACCCTGAAGCTGAATGAAGCTTACAGTTTTGAAGGGGAGCTGTAACTAATCTCCATTACCTGACAGCTTTTATCTTCCTGGCGGCTCACCCGCTACAGGGTAACGCGATTATGCACAGCTGAGACACTGGGTTTCATGGTCAAGGTGAAAGCTACCTCGGCTTAACGGCGAACATCGTGGTCCCTTTTTTTTTTGCAGAGGTTAATCTAGGTAAAACGATTACCTTCGAATTGGCTCCGTCTCACAAATGGCTTAAATCTCAAACAGCCCTGCTTCGTCATAGCCTTTTATGAGGAAATAATGAGGTGCATGGATGATGGCAGAGCAGTGGATGTAGTCTACCTCGACTTCAGTAAAGCATTTGACACAGTCTCCCACAGCATCCTCACAGATAAACTGAGGAAGCGTGAACTGGATGATCAAGTAGTGAGGTGGATCGTGAACTGGCTGAAAGGAAGAAGCCAGAGAGTCGTAGTCAATGAGGCGGAGTCTGGTTGGAGGTCGGTATCTAGTGGAGTTGCCTCAAGGGTCAGTACTGGGGCCAATATTATTCAATTTATTCATCAACGATTTAGATGAGGGAATTGAGTGTACTATCAGCAAGTTTGCTGATGACACTAAACTGGGAGGAGTGGCTGACACGCCAGCAGGCTGTGCTGCCATCCAGAGAGACCTGGACAGGCTGGAGAGTTGGGCAGGGAAAAACTTGATGAAATACAACAAGGGAAAGTGTAGGGTCCTACGTCTGGGCAGGAAAAAAAACAGGTTCCAGTGTAGGTTGGGGAACGACCTG
>NW_009709145.1:0-345 GCF_000703405.1 Apaloderma vittatum
CCTGAAAGTGAATGGGTTGCCTCTCCCAGCTCCAGTTGGATTGAGCCTCAGGACGGCGCCGTCTTCTCTCCAAAAGGAGAGCTGCAGTCGCATCTCTGTCCAGAGCCCGGCACAGTTCTGCTGGGCTTTCTCATGAGCCCCGGCTCCTCTAGGCTCAGCCTGCCCCAAGCTGCCCGGCTCACCCCTGCGCGCTCCCTCCAGATATCACCTCCGGGAAGCATCAATAATTAAACCTTCTTTCCCTTCCTTGGAGCTGTGTCGTGTGGGAGAGGCAACAGGGTGCGTTACAGCATCGTCCCCAGAGGGATGGTGGCAGAGTGTCCCCCGGTGACAGGACAGGCCTCT
>NW_009709145.1:434-1098 GCF_000703405.1 Apaloderma vittatum
ATCAAGGGCACAAGGGTGAGATCCCAGCTGCTGCTCTCACACCCTGTGTTTCTACGTGGCTTTTGTAAGGAGCTGGTTTTGGAAGGGAGCTAGCGCTGGCCTTCTGGGCTGGTGCCAGGCCAGGTAATTACAATCTGCTCACCCAAACTCCCCCCACAGTTTCAAAGGTACGTAGTATTCGTCCCACACGGAGCAGTTTTGGTCCTGCCGCTCCGCGTCCATGGCGAGCAAAGGGATTTGGTGCTGCTCCCGCTCCCAGGGGCCCAGCAGCAATGTGGGGTTTTCCTGTGCTGTCTCCTGTCCCACGCAGTGGACACCCTCACTTTGGGCTTAGCCGCCATCTCTGCAAAGAAAGATAAGAGCCATTACCTATGGGTCTTGGGCAAGGAGATCTTCCCATGGACTGCCAAGCACTTAGAAACAGAGCGGTGGTTCGATAAGTCTTCATTAAGTGTCCCTGGTCTTAACGTGCTTGATGGGAAAGCAGGAAATGAGCGTAGCGGGCGCAGAGCTGCAGGTAGCAGTGGTGAGGCGCGCTCCTCCGAACTCGCTCCCTGTCACTTCGGTGCGCGCGTCCTTAGAGCGCCTGCGAGCTCCGGCGTTGCGGTTTCACCGGCGGCGTTTGGGAAGCAACAGGAGGGCGCCCCTGGGAGGGCGACTCCGC
>NW_009709145.1:1125-3464 GCF_000703405.1 Apaloderma vittatum
GAGGAGATTCCCAGTATGGGTCCTCAAGTCCACGTGTACCGACCCGCACCTTGTGGCTCCTACTCGTTTCGGTCTCTAGTGAAAATCGGGCTGCCTATTTAAGGTGCTTTGATACGTATTTAGGTGCCTTACTTTAGACTTTCAGAGCTGCCAGTCTCAACCTTGCCTTCTCGAGGTGGCTGTTTCCCATTTGTGAAATGAGGCTGATGCCAAACTCATCCGGTGTGGTGGTGATGATGAGTGAGTTTTGGCCTGATTCTGAGTCCCCTGGACCTGAGCAGGGGCTGCAGTTACTCATTACATTGGGAAAAAAGCTTGGCTAGTGGGGTTTTTAAAGCAGCCTGGGTCTGTAATTCCTATCCAGATGCTGAATAATACCCACTTGTAAGTGACAGCAGAGACCTACCGCTCGGTGGTTGCAACTAGATGATCTTTAAGGTCTCTTCCAACCCAAATCATTCCATGATTCTATGGTATGAGAGCAATCGGCAGCAAAATAGGAGAGGAGTGGAGGAAAATATAAGAGACAGCTGACATGAGAGGCTCCCACAGAATCCTTGTGCTGGGACTCTGGCTGCAGAGAGCCGTGCAGCTGGACAAACAGGATTTAAATAGTATTTCTGGGACTGGCGGAGCGTGCGGGGCAGGGCACCGTGGGCAGTTGGTGCTGGGAGGGGGTTGTGCTGCCTCCCGTTTGCGTCCTTCAGAAAAACAAGGCAGGGGAAGCAAAGCGGCTCCACATCACCTGCATGCAGCTGCCCTCTGCAGAGCCACGTATGCCCCCGTAATTTCATCCCGAAGGAGCAGCACAGCTCGATAAAGAGGGCACGGGGAGGTCTTTGGCAGCCGAATCATCCCGGATGGTTTTACGTTTTAATTGTGTCTGCTCTAGAACAACCACAAGAGCAGAAGCCTCACCAGAGCGGCCACTTCCTTCGTACGGCAGCAGGTTTGACTCCGAGTTACGAACTTGGAAGCGGCTGAGGGCTGCGGGTTGATTTCAAGAGATGTTTGAGCCCAGTCATTTCCCTGTTAGTAAATCATCCCGAGAGCTGCCCCCGGTTTCGGGGTGCTGCCGGGGGGTGAGCGGCATCCAGAGGATCCGAACCCCTGATCTGTCTGTGCTCAGATCTTGGAGGAGAAAATCTCCCCGGGAGCTGGGAATACCGTGAAATGGTAGGGTCTCTGTGTAATTCAGCTGCTTAGGTTACTCCCTGCTCTACTACTTTCCTAGGCCTTTTTATTTCCCACTCAGAAATAATTCGCGGGCAGATCCCACTTTTTGCATACGTTGTTATTCCCGTGCAGCACCGTTGCCTTCCAAATCACACTCTGAAAATGTTTTTTTTTTCTTGTTACTCCTACAACTAACACCAAAAATCCCCATGGCTGAGAGACAGTGGAATGTGAAAATAGGTCGCTCAGGTTTATTGTTTGTTTGCATTTCACATTTGACAGGGTTTCGTGGGGGCTGGTTCTCACAGCCCTCGCGGGCTGGGTCCCCGGCACCGTGTCAGCCGGGGAGGGAGAGGGAAATACGTTTCCCCTCTTGCAGTGGAGAAGACCTGAGTGCCAGCTGCTGGCTGGTGGGGATGTGCATAGGAGAGGTGGGAAATACTTGTGTTTTTCTGCCTCATAAGAGGGAAAATGCATTAAACAAGGTGGGAACAGCTGCCCACCGCCTCCATCTCCCCTCTTCCTGCGCGACCCTTTGTCGCCGCAGGACATTACGAGCTTTGTGCGCGGAGCAGTTGTGGTGACACCATGGTCGCATCCTTCGGATGGAGGAGGTTGTGGCCCAGGGAGGTGGGCATTTCAGACATTCACCCCTTGGCAAATGCGGGGCAGCCCTTGCAGCGGGCGAGCTGTTAGTTCTTAGCGCGGGAAGAAATCCCCGTCCCTCCAAAGCGACGCCCTGCGGGATGGCGTGGCTGGTTTGTGCCTTTTTTTTTTCTTCCTCGTCCTCCTGAACAGGCAAAAAGCAGCGTTGCTCCAGCTCAGCCACCGCTGGATGAGAGGTTTGCTTCTGCAAAGGCAGAGCACTGTGGTTGCGCTCTCTCCCTGACCAACAGCAGCTGAAGAGAGCCAAAAAAAAACCGCCAGTATGAGGGCAAATCAAGATCTATGGGACAAAGCTGCTGAATTAAGGACTCGTTAGGCTGTGAGAAACAAAGCTGCGGAGAGAGAAGGACTGACATCCAGTAGCTGCAGGGCTGGGGCTGCTAGAAGAGCGCTGGTGGGAGGGCGAGGCTGGACAGGACCTGTAGCATCTCAAAGTCTATTAGATTACCAGGGTTTCTCTGCGTGCGTGGGCCAGTGGCTGGGGTGTCTCCCCCCCA
>NW_009709145.1:3495-5426 GCF_000703405.1 Apaloderma vittatum
CAGATCTGTTTCTGCACCTCTGGTTTCCCCGTTGCCTACCAGGAAGCCCGTCTGGGGGAGGCTGACAAGGCAGGATTTCGCTCCGTGCCATTTCACCACCCGCTGTGGGTGCGTGGGTGATGCGGTGAGAGATGGGAACTGGTCCTTGCTCTGAGGTGCCACAGTATCGCGCCTGGCACAGCCCGCACCGAGTGACCAGGGAGCAAATCTGCAGTGCCCAGGGTCGGCACCCTCTGGGGATGCCTGTTTTCTTGCTCTTGTTTAGCCAGAAATAGCGTCTGCGATGGGCCTCTCTGCTGAGCATCGCTCTCTGCAGAGCATCTGCTGGAAACTCAAGCACGCCAGGGTCAGGAGCTTTGGTGGGGCTACATTTTAAGTGTGTCCCAGTGCTGGAGACATCTCTCAGGGGAACTAAAGCAGCGTTTTGTCTTCACCAAAACAGCTGGAGTTGAGTTTGGCTGGGCTGGGCTTATCCAGAGCACTGCTTAACTTGGTGCGCTCTGGCTCTGAGCCTCGATGGCACCTTGCAGGTAGACCAGTGCACAAAGGGGGTATCCCTCGAGACCCACGGCAAAAGTGGTTTCACCAAAATCTTGCTTTTGTTTGTTTGTTTCTTTTCTTTTTTTTTTTTTACTCCATAGTACGTGGGGTTACATTAAGATTGCAGCTTCCATAGGATCCACGGATGGGTGACTGCAAAGCCGCTCCCTGGGCCAGGTCCCCTTTTGCAGCATTAACAAGCTGCCTGTGCCCAGAGCTTTTCCTCAAGAACAAGTCTGGCCGGTGAGGTGGAGCTTTGCTGGCATTTCATGAGGTGAAAAAAAGTTCCAGAGCAAATTCCAGAGTAATTCCAGCGGATCAGTGCAGTATGTCGTTTGGCAGCTTTAATGAGACCACATGCACGAGCTTAGCTGAGCACGCAGCTCCACGTTACATACCGATTCTGTGTAAGCAAAGGTAATTTTTTTTTTCTTTTTAGCCCTGCACAAAGATTAAATTATATAAAGAATTTGAACAAAAGGAATGTGCGGGTTCGGGCGTGCAGTTCCTGCGGCCGCAGCCTCTGGCACAACCCGATTCCTGCTCCTCGTGTCAGGTGCTGCTACCTCGACGCTTGAAAAGGGAGATCAAAGATCGAGAAACAGAAGAACCAAAAACCGAGGAAAGGAGGTTGCTCTGTCGTAAAGAAAAACTGTCAAAGCGTTGTCAGAAATACTCCAGCGGTGCCCAGGATGGTTGGGAGCTCTGCGAGCCGGGAGGGAAGGGGGGTGCTGAGCTGGTGCTTGGAAAGACTCGAGCTTTGCTTGGGGACAGGCACCTCGAGATGCGCTGTGGGGCTCACGGCCGGACCCGCGTGGTTGCCGTGTGGTGGAGCAACCTGGCTGGGCTGTGAACGGAGTTGGGGAGCTATTTCCCACCAATATCTGTGGTGTGTGGCCGCCTGCTTTGGGCTGTCTGTCTGTCTATAAACGTCTGTCAGTGGTGCTTAGTTGGAAAAGGAAAAAATAAAAGGCAAACAGAAGTTCATAAGGCAGCAAGCCTCCGTGCAGCAACAGGCGGGTCGGCCAGTGGTGCAGCGAAGGGCGCGAGGGAGGGTGAGAGATCTGTCTCCATCAAACTGTCACCAAGTAGCTACAAGTGACGCAGCCGCCAGCGCCTGTTCCTGCACCCGCGTGCTCCCGGCAGTGCTGGGTGCAGGCGAGCCCGGGCTCTTCTCCGCGTGTGCCCCTTTGCGGGCTTGCGACCTGCTCGGGGGCTTCGCCAGCAGGCTGGGACTGGCTCCTCGGAGATGCAGGCTCAGCTCCGGCGGCACGGGGCGACGCTTCAGCAGCTGAGCTTTTAGAAAGGGTCTGGCATGCCGCCGTGCTCTTGGGTGCAGGCAGCCCCGTGAATCGGCGAGCTCGGCAGGGCAAACGAGGGGAACAAGAAAA
>NW_009709145.1:5484-13888 GCF_000703405.1 Apaloderma vittatum
GTCACCGGGTTGCCATTAGGATGCGGCTCATGCCTGACTCCTCGCAGAGGAAGCTCGGCTCTGCTGTCGTTTGAAGGGCAATGACTCAGGGACAGCAAATCTGTGAATGAGACACGGTGGCTGCTTGGGCGAGAAGTAGCCATCTGTCCCTGCTGCCTGCAGCCCTGGCTCCCGTGGGCAGAGCCAGCAGCTCCTGCCTGGGGAGTCTCGACCCGTTCGGACTCGCTCCTCTTCCTCGCTTGGCTTTTGCTCTTGGCTTCTTTTCTCTCCCAGATGTGCTGCTGGGGTGTCGGAGGGAGGAGAGGTGCTGGGAGCACGTGGGCTCCCTCAAACTGCTGGTGTTAAAAAAGGCTGTGTTCCTGTGCTTAATGTCATGAGAGTGCAAAGTGCAGTTCCCTCCAGACCTGGGTCTCTTCCTGATCTGCTCCTGGTCTTCCCTGAAACTGGATGGTGGAGAGTAAGAATGACCCCGTAACCAAAAGTAAGCTGTGAAAGGAGTTAAGTCCTCACGCTGCTCAGTTTCCAGGTGAATTGTAAGTGCGTGGTTTGGGTCTGTACACCCATTTCGTAATCTGGATCTTTGTGCGGGGCCCTGAGGCCATTTCTCTTAAGCAGCAGGCTCCAGACCGTTCCTGTCCAGCCGTGCCCGTGGAGCAAACTTGCACACTTGGCGGTGGAGGCACTTGGAGCGTCTCAGCTCGGCGCTGATCTGGTTGGGAAAATATATCTGAGGAGGTGCTTGCGAGAGTCAAAGTGTTCGACTTGGTGGTGTTTATGAACTTCGCCCCGTGTTCCCCTCTTTCCCCTGCAGCACAGCCGGCAAAGTGGTGTCCACAGAAGTCTCTGCGTGCGTATGCAAGAGCAGCATTTGTTTGCCGTGATGCGTTAAGCGTTTGTCATCAGTCATTGCTTTCCTGTTAAAATGAGATTGTCAGGGAAGAACAGTGCTGCCGGGACGGAGAGCTGGCTCAGAGCAGTGAGCCTGGGGCATGGGGCAGCTCCCTGGGCACTTCTTGCTCGTGGAAATGCAGGGGAAGCACTTCTACTCCACAAAGATAATTAACCTTCCTACTGTGCTTTGGAAGTGCAAGTCTTTCCATGCTTGTGCTACCAAAGATGCCTTTGATCACCCCCTGGTCCTGCAGTTCACTGTCTTCCCTCCCACGCTGTGGGGCAGGGCTGGTGGCACAGGGGACCCAGCAGACGAGCAGCTGCGTTCGTGGCAGCTTTACGGAGAGGAGAGGGGAGCTCCAGCGTGTCCTGGGTTTGCTCCAGGGGAGAGCAGCAGGGATGGGGCTTCCCCGCAGGAGCGCGTCCCTCGAGGCTCGCTGCCCGAGGAGGAGCGATGCAGTCAGGAGCATCAGCCTGCTGCTCACCATGGAGACTGAGAGCTGTCCTGGGGTTTTATTCCCACCGCCCCGGCTGCGTTAAGGCCCCGCTTGGAAGGGAGGGAGAGATTTCTGCAAGCGATGTTCAGTCAAGGATAAAAAAAAGAGGTTCCAGCTCTAAGATCTGACACAAGCCATGTCCAGTCCCCTTGTCTCCATCAGCAGAAGCTGCCAGGAGTGGTGACAAGCATCTAGAAAATAACCTTTTGCTGCATTTAAAACACTTCTGCACACAAGTTAGTCTGTAACAGGCCCTTGCAGCCTCCTGAACATCCTTGCTGGGATGCTCTGCACCTTCCAAGCACTTGAGGGAGGACACTGTGCAGAATTAGGCCCTTCCACGTGCATTGGTTGTGATAACAGCCCCATCGTGACACCCCAGTGGAGCTCTTGCTGGGCTGGGCTCTTGCACCCTCCCAGAAACGATGCTCCAGCCTAACCTTGGAAGGTGGATGCGCCCAATCTCATGGAGGAACTTCTCCCTCGCCCCTCTCAGCTGGTGGGTAATTTATGGCTCGTGGCACTGAAGTGTCTAGCCTTTATTTTTTTATATCCTATCTAATGTAACAGGATGTTCTCATTATCTCCATAAATGTTTAATCTACTTTTGAGTCCTGCTAAGCTCCTGGCTGCAGCAGTATCGAATGGGAGTGAATTCCTCAAGCAATGCTAATAGATTGCAGGGACCTGACTTTCCCTCTGTCCCGATTTGATCATCTTCAGCTTTTGGCAGTCTTTAATTACTTTTTAACTAATTGGGCTGATAGCAGACTAGGCTGCAAACTAACCCACCCGTTACCTGCAGCCTCACCGGGGGGCTGTCACCTTGGAACACTTGGAGGAAGGACATGACTATCCCAAGGTGGAGTTGGATAATTAAACGAAAATATAATTTCTGTGGGAGCTGAGATGTTTCTGAGCGGTGTTACGGTCTCAGCAAGCCTGCTGCCGTGGGCTGGGGGCCACAGGAGTGGTTGAGATGCTTGTTCTCCTCTCCTTTGCCCACTCCAGGGGTTCTCGAGGTGTACGTTGAGCACCGAGATCTCACTTGGCTTGGAAAAGACCTTTAAGATCATCGAGCCTGACTATCGTAAGCGATGAGGTCTCACTTACTGAGAACTTCAGTGCAAGAGGATTGTCACCTGGGCTCTGAGGGTGTAATGCGCATGGAGGTCGTGCTTTAAAGCTGTTTTATCTTTCTTTTGAGAGATGAGTACTCAGGGAGTTGTTGTGTGTCTTCGACTTCTTTGGAGTAGCTGGGAGGAGTGTTTGTTCTGAGAGGCTTTTATTGGGTTTTTTACCCCTGTAAAAAAAGGGGCATTTGGATAGTCTCTTTAACCCGAGAACTGGGAAATAAAACTAAATCGCTGAAAACTATGAGTGTCATCAAGTCACTGAGGTGTTGTGAGCGAGTAGCTCTGGCTTGTGTCAACAATGCAAAAAATAAAACCTGCAATCACACCCAGTTGTTGGGGTTTGGGGTTGGTTTTCCCGCCCTCCCAATGTGGCAAGGCTGCGATAATGCAGCTGCAGAACTATCAAAGGAGTTAGCAGAAAAAACCCAGCTGTTACAGATAGGACAGCCTATAGCAAGGCTAATTTTAAATATTTTTTTTTAAAAAATCAGCGTGGTTAATGCCAGATTGCAGGTGGCAGTAAGGGAACACAGCGGTAGCTGGACTTTGCAGCTTGTGTTTGTGACTCCTGCGGGCAGGCCGTGGGTGTTAGCATTCCCTCGCCCCTCTGCTATCCAGGGGGGCTCTTCTCCCCCCCCTGCCTGTGTCCTGCTTCCCGCTCCGAATCCTGATGTGCCAGAGCTTGGAGCGATGCCCGAGCCTCTCATTAGCAGCACTCATTTCCCTGTGTCCGAGATTAATGAGGCGCAGCCGCTCCAGATGCTCATCTCAGGCCACGGTGGAAATGTGAGTCCCAGGAACCGCGGCGGGAGGGGAGGGCGCAGCTCTTGGCTGGGGAGAGGGGGTCTCACGGGGGCAGGCAGGGATTTCTCCTGGAAGCTGATGCTCGGCGCGCGCCACATCCCGAGTGAGGTCCCTGCGTGAACGGGAGGAAGGTTTTGGGTGCTGGAGGGAGGCTGGTCCGAGGGGCTGGGGGGTGCCCTGAGGGGCGCGGGAAGCTCTTGCACCACCCCAGCCCCACGCAGCTGCCCCTGGGGCCAGCACTAGTGGCCTCAGCAGCCCCGAAGAGGAGGAGCAGAGTCGCCCAGCAGCTTCCAGCTTGAACCCCCGGCCCTGGCACGCTCCCGGGTCTCCTTCCAGAACTGAGCCCAGCGCTTCCTCGGGTTAGTCAGCAGAGCCTGAATTTATTGCAGGTAAATCCAGCTTTGCCAAGCAAGCGCTCAGTTTCTCAGAGCACCCAATTTCCCTGCACCTGGTGCAGCCGCTTAGTACTGCGGGTCAGGGCTTCCCCTCGGGGGGTGTCAAGTTCTTGTGTGGCCAGGGGTCTCCCGGGCTTTCTCTGCTCAAAATCCCCCCCCTTTCATTTACACGGGGGGAAGAAGTCCTCTACCTTGCTTGGGGCCAGCCCTCTGCTAACCTCAACGCCCAAGTCTTGCCTTTTTTTGGGTGGAATGAGATTATTTCGTAGGGGGAGGTTTCCTGCTTCCACCTCAGCCCTTGTTATCCTCCTCCTCCACCGGTCTGCAAATCCCCCTCCTAGCAAAGCAAGATGCTGCCCCGCTCCCTGCCTCTAGATAAAGGAGAAAACCCTGCTGTGAGCAGAATTTCCTCCAGGGAAACTTAAACTTCCAAAGCGTCGATTCCTGCTCCGATGGGAAAGCAACTTTCTTTTTTTTTTAACTTTGAAAAAGGAGTGTTATTTGGTGCAGAAAGTCTCTGGAAAAGCTGTTTGCTGGGGGCTGCTCCCCTCGTGCCGAGCAGGGATGGCGAGGGGCTTGGGTTGGCACCGAAGTGCCTGCGCAAAGGCCGTCCCTCTGCCTGCTCCTCTCAGATCTCGGTGGAAGTGGGAGCAGACAGGTAGCTTGATTAGATAGCTATTGGAAATCCAATTCATTTTGTTTCTTTTTAATCTTTTTTTTGGGGGGGGTGGTGTTGAGGCACACCTGCAAAATTCAGCTGCAGATAGATAGCCAGTCCTCCTCCGCACATATAAACCGAGTGTCTGAAGTTGGCCCCTTTCCTAGGCAGCACAACTCCGTGTGGTTTTTTGGAGTCGTCTCGCCAGGCCTCTGAGCTAAAAATGCAAGAGGGCACCAAAATAGAATTTTTTTGGAGTTCAGGTCACTTCTATTTACTTGGCCAGGCTGGAAATCAGCCAAAAGATGAGTTGATTGCAACCAAACTCACTTCCTGAAGAAAAAAAATGAAGGGCAAGGATGGAAAAGGGCGAGCCCTTCCTCCTGGATTTAAGCAGAGAATGAATATCTTCTGCAAGAGGAAGCAGGTTGCGTGGGGTAAGCTCAAAGATGCCAAAGGGTGCCCTGGGAAGGGAAAAAGGGAAAGCACTGGGAAATCCCGCGCGGGGGAGACTCCAGAGATGACGGGAGGGCTGGGAGGGAGACTCGCAGGAAATGTGAGCGAGAGTAAATCAGTCGAGCTCGCCTAAGTTATGACTAAATGGGGAGCGTGATACATCTGCAAATATTAGAAATGTGTAAACAGAGAGGAGGGAGAGGGATGGTTTCATGGAATGATTGAAGGGAATGAACTTTCGGATGGGAAAATGTAGGTCAAGTAGGAAGGGAAACTTGTAGGCAGCGTGATGAGTGCTTTCAGCGGTGAGACAACTCCTCGGGAAGCACGAGGGAGCCACGGTGAGGGAGATGTTTCAGTGCGGAGACAGGCGAGGGCCGGAAAAGGGGCTGAGCGGGACAGATGGACTCGGTTTGTCCTGTCTGGTCCTTCCAGACCCATCTGGGTCCGCACACACCTGGGTCAGTGTCGTCGTAGAGACGGTCACGACACAACTGAATGGCTCAAAAATGGCTCCTTTATTACCCAAAGGCTGTGCCTTTTATACATAGTCGAAGGTACTAGAAGAAGGTACCGTGGCCTTTGCTTATAGATCAAACACTTGTTTTTCACATTCTAATTGGGTAACAATTAGCAGCTTCTGGCTGGGCTCATCCCCCTGGATCTTGAGGGAGAAAGTTCCGCAAACGTGTCCAAACTCAGTGCACACAACTTCCCATCTTAAGGGTACACTGGGAATTTGTCAAGGTCAATGTCTTCAACCGATGCCAGGTTACCAGCAGTCCAGCTGCCGTCCCCCACAGGTCAGGGTGCAGGTCTGGTCCCTTTCTCGATCCCGACCCGTGTGCGGGTGGATGCCTGGGTCTGCCGTCGCGCGTCCTCTCCCTTGGCGTCTGCAGCAGAGTTTCTGTGAGCAAGTAGAGCCTTGCAAGCTCCTTGTAAGTGACGCACTTCACCTATTTGCTGTTGATTATTATTATTATTCATAACCACGCAGCGCTGGAGAGCGTGTGTGAGAGGGGGGCTGAAGCGGCAGGACGCTGTTGGTGCTGCGCGACGGGCAGATTTGTTGCAGAGCAGAAGCCCAAACGATTCGTCCCCAGTTACCTTTTCCTGCTACGTATCTTAATTCCCGTTTAAATTTGCTTGTGGTATAGTCATTGCAACCAGTTTGTAATACGGGTGTCCCTGCCCGCTCGCCGGGGGCTGAGCATCTCCGTCCCCTCCCAGAGGCACCCCCAGGTCTTTTGGGCCGTCTTTGCAGCTGCGAGCTCCGCGGGACCTCTGCGTCTCGCTCCCCGTTACGTGTGTGTCCTCTGTGTCCTCCTCCCCGTCCTACCGCCCCTCACGCCCAGAATTTTATAGTAGTAGTTGAGCCTTGAAGGATAAGAGGGAAACGGCGACAAGAGAAAACACAGTAATAGATAAATCAAAGGCATCCTGCTTCTATATATTTTACGTAAATTCTTTCATCCTGCAAGATTATTTAAATCTTTCGTTTACAAGGATGAGAAAGCATAGGTAGGTTTAAGTCAGGCAAAGAATCTCGTTTTTCCCTCTGAATGCTGCACAAATGTAATTTTTGAATTTCATTGTCCTAACTTCTATGCAAATGTATGCTGATGCCTACAGGTAAAAGGTGAATTTACTGAATGATGTTCGCATGAGCTCAACTCAATATTTGTAAATTAATCTCTTTTTTTCTCCTGGTGGAGGAGGGACACACGTTGTGACCAGGCTTGGGGCATCTCTGGAGCCATGGGCTGTGCTAGCCCTGCCTGTCTGCCCTCCTCTTCCTCCTCCTCCTCCTCCTCCTCCTTGGCCTCGGGGGAATCAGCTTGGGCAGATACAGATCCAGACCTCAGAGCTCTCCCTCCCTGTTGCGTCCTGCGGTCTGATTGCCGAGTCAGGCCCTTCCCTGGAGCTGTTCCACTTTGTCTCAGTAATTGGCATCCGATGGGCCAGGGAGAAAGAGCAGCCCCGCAGCTGGGTTCCCCCGGTCCCGGCTGATGAAAGCCCTGACCACAGGGCTATTGCCTGCTCCGAAAGGCTTGCTCCATAGATTGTGTCCTGGTCCTGATTAAACTTTTTCTGTGATGAAAGTTTCACCAAAAACTAACACGCTTCCATAAAAATTCTGGTTTTCGTGATTTGACATTTTCCAGGGAAAAAAAAAAATAAAGTAAAATAACTTGCCAAGAATTTCCCAACCAGCTTTAATCCTGAGGCACTGCCGTGGTCCAAACAAACGGTGATAAGGATCTGTGGAAACATGGGGAAACAAAGAAGCATTTTTAGTTTTTTTAAAGACTCTAGAAAATAAAAATGCAGCTGGAAGGAGGAACATGGGGGTTTCTCCCAGCGTGCCGAGGATGGAAATTCATTCCCTTTGAATCACGGGGAGTCCTTTCTAGCCAGGTTCAAAGGAAGCTGGATGTGGTCACGAACGTGACCTTAACTCCGTCACTGGTGCCTCGATGTGTTCGTGGATGAGCTGGAAGGCGGGTGCTGCTTCTGGCAAGTCCTTTCCCTGCCCTGGGGGAGCTGCGGGCTCTCTCGCTGAGGAGGAGGATGGATGCTCTAGGACGAGGGATAAGCAATGCTTGAATTTTTTGCCTGATAGACCCAGCTCTCGGGCCACTGGTGGGTTATTTTTAATCAGTTGGTGAGCTCAGTAAGCAACCCCCACATGTTTCTCCCGTAAGCTGAATTCTCGCTTCTTCCCTTTCCGCTCTGTGACGCTTCGGGGAGGTGACCCGTCCCTCTTGGTGCCTTTCCTTAGGCTGTCTACAAGGCCTGGCTGTGCTCCGAGTATTTCAACGTGACTCAACAACAGTGCCGACACCGGATCCCATGCAAGCAATACTGCCTGGAGGTGCAGACCAGGTGCCCGTTTGTGTTACCGGACAATGACGAGCTGATCTATGGAGGTTTGCCTGGCTTCATCTGTACGGGTAAGGAGGTCTGGGGAGCGCACCCCCGGGGGCACATGGGGCAGGAGTGGGTGCTGATGAGCCCCCGTTTGCTCTCTGCAAGCCGTGTGCCGGCTCTCCAAGGCTGGGTTTGTTCTTGGGGAGGAGGAGGTGAGGTGGGAACGCATGCAGCATGTCCTGACAGCTGGAATGTGGCGAGGTGTGAGTGGTTAACGGAGATACGGCACAGCCCGACAGCTCCGCGGCGGACATGAGAGCTTTGCCTCTGGTGGAAAGCTAAAGCAAGCATGTCAGGGGCTGGAGGTGGTGGGATTAAAGCAGGGCCGGGATGTTGAACCACTACAGGCAGCGTTTGGCAAGCCCTGAACCTGCCAAGGGTCAGTCCCGGGGGGTTTCTGGGAGTCCTGGTCCTCAAGTTCTCCTGGCAGGCGCTGGGGCTCGCTCCCTGCTCTCACCCCCTCCTCTTCCTTTCCCACAGGGCTGCTGGAGAACCAGCTGCCCAACGAGGAGGCCAAGTGCTGCGAGGTGCAGTGGGACTCCTGCAACCACCCCCCGGGCAGCGACGACACATCCGCCAAATCCACGGCGACAGAGTCGCTCCATTTCCACCACCACGACCCCCACCTCCATCACC
>NW_009709146.1:0-257 GCF_000703405.1 Apaloderma vittatum
TCCATCCCTGCATCCTTCTAGATACACCATCAGGGCAAGCCCAGGATTGCAATTAGGGGAGTTTTAATCGGAAAAAAAAAAGGGGAAAGGTGCAGATGAAAGGTCAAAAGCTCCACGGAAAAACAGACGCAGGGAGGAGCACAGCAATGTCACCACAGCAGAGCGGCCTTCACCCCTCCCGCCTGCTGCGCATCCAGCTGGCCCCCAGCCCAAGGTGACAGCGAGCACCCGTGGGGCCACCCGAGCCCAAAAAAAAG
>NW_009709146.1:369-2464 GCF_000703405.1 Apaloderma vittatum
CCTTCGCTGCCATCGCAGCGTTGGGATGAGTCCTCCTGCATGGACAGACCGGCAAAAGCGTGAGACCACCAGAGTCAGGGCAGAGAGACCTTCCCACGCTGTCTGCAGCATCCTTGTGCACCAGTCCCGCTGTCCCAGGAGGGCTCGAGCCCAGACTACGAGCACCCAAGTGAGCCACGGCGTAAAGTGCCTTTCTCTGGGATTAAGGCACCTTTGCTCCCCAGAGGGGAGCAGACTGGTGAGGTGAAGGGGATTCTGGCATTGGCAAACACTGCCAGTGACATCCCCACCCGTAGCCACAACAGGGACCCAGGGCAGTGGGGCAGAGGGTGGATGCCTTCACTGCTCCCCAGCACCCCGCTCCAGGGATTTCTCCTTCTCAGCAGAAATCCCTGGGGTTGTTTGTGCTCCACCTCGGAGAGATAGGGCTGGAAGAGCCGCTCCCCTCACCCTGGGTGTCTGGGACTGTCTGTGAGAGCCAGCTGGCTTTGCCAGGCGGGCACCGTCCCCTTTCTGGGAGGCCCCCGTGGTCCCACAGGACAAGGAAAAGAAGCCTTGGGGAGAGGGACCTGTGGAGGGGACAGATGTGTCACATGCTGTGGGCACTGAGGCCTGCAAAGGGGGCAGGGTTGGGTAGGCAGCAAGTGAATCCCTGCTGTAGAAGCAAACCAGTGGTTTTCCCGGGTCTTTATTGGCAAGGCCACCGCTGGGTCCCCATCCTGCCCCTTGTCCAGCACCCCATGGCCCTGTCCCACTGTGTCCCCATCTTCGTGCTGCACGATGGGTGCTGAGATCCAGAGATGGTGTTGAGAGCATCACCGAGGGCTCTTCCCACAGAGCCAAGAGGTGGCTCAGGCCAGGATGGGGTAGGTGGCTTCAGTGGCCACGCCACAGTTGTTCTCCTTCATGGCCATGAGGATGTAGCCGTCGTTGCCCCAGTACGTGGACCAGGAGTTCTTGATGAGCCAATAGGTCTCTCCTTGCAGGACTCCGTAGCCCACGGCCAGCACCGCGTGGTCCAGCATTCCTGGGACGTTTGCTGCAGGGGATGACATGGGAGATGTGTTTTGCCCAGACAGCATCCCTGTCCCAAGAGTAGCCCCGCTCCCGGGGCTGCCGGCAGCATTGGGGCTGGTTGCCTCCTCCACCCATGCTCAACGAGGAGGGGATCTCAAGTGTCCTGACACCTCCCCGAGCACCCAGGTCCTCCCTGTGCCACACAACTCACCGCACTTGGGCTCATAGTAGATGCCATTGGAGTAGAAGGAGAAGGTCTTGTGCGAGGCGTCGATGCTGACGGCCACGGGGCCGTGCTTGTAGATGGCAGCTTTGACCGCCGTGATGTTGCCCGAGGTGACGTTGACGTAGCCCGTGATCTTGGCCAGCATCTCGGACTGGTTATAGTGGCACAAGCCGTTCTGCAGCACCCAGGGGAGGGGACGCTGTGTCATCAGGAACCCTCTCGCCCCCTTTGCCGGGACCCTGCCCACCCTGGCTTTCCCCGTGCAGCTCTGCTCTGGTGGAGGGAGTCATTTGGGACTTGGGCTGTGACGGCATCCTGGCTCTGACCCTCCTGTCCTCTCCTGCCCAGCACGGTGGGAATGTTTTCCTGGTTGTGGCAGCGACGCAGCGTTGGCTGCACGCAGCACAGGGAGCTGGCTCTGCACCCAAAGCCCCGGAGGGCTGTTGCCTGCTTCTTGCAGTCGTGTCCCTGTCCCTGGGGCAGCCCTGCTCCACCCCTGCACCCCAGGGTACGGAGGGACCCATGGCACCACCCATGGGTGGAGGAGCCTTGTCCCTGTTTTGCAAGAGGAGAAACTGAGGCATGCAGTTATGAAACCCAGCTGAGCCCCAGGGCTTGGCTTTGAACTGGGCTCTGGACCTCAGCAAGCCCGGTGCCTTGGGGACAAGGTGACATCCCCATCCCCAGAGCCCATTACTGCCTCTCACTCATCCTGATCAGCCCCACCGTGGCTTTAAAGCCCCGGTGGAGCATATATCGAGACCCGGGGGAGCCCAGGAGGGACACGGGGACACCCTCACCTGCCCTTTGTAGTTGCCGTAGGACTCGGTGCTGGCGATGCCGCCGTGTTTC
>NW_009709146.1:2501-2796 GCF_000703405.1 Apaloderma vittatum
TTGCCCGAAGCCCCAGGAGCAGTCGATGAGGACTTGTTGGGACAGGGGGGTCAGCACGCCCGTCTGTGGGAGGGGGGGACATCCCTGTGATGGGGACAGGCACCCTCTGGCCACCCTCGCCATCCCTGTGGGGCGCACCCCACTCTCACCTTGAGGAAGAGGGCACCCTCCATCGCACCCGTTGTAGCGAAGCTCCAGCAGGACCCACAGACAGCCTGGTCCTTCACGGGGGTCACGGCGCCTGGGGACAACGGGATGGGACGTGAGAGGCTGGGATGGAAAGGAAACTGAGGCA
>NW_009709146.1:2842-3269 GCF_000703405.1 Apaloderma vittatum
GAGGGAGCAACTGCACCAGCAAACCTGTGGGACCCCTGCCCTCGGTTTGGGGTGAGATCTGAGGGTGTCGCTCCCAGCTGTGGGGAAATGATGATGCCAGATGTGGCTTCAGATGTCACATCTGCCCCTGGGGCACCAGACTGGATGAGGACCAAAAAAAAGCTGCCCCAGGGGGCACGAGACTGGGTGAGGACCAAGCCCCAGCCACGTCTCCTCTCACCAGAAAAGCCCCACTTCGACCTTCCAGTTGCTGAGAAGCACGGGGGGCCACGGGGACATGTGGGTCTCGAGGGACAGCGTGGTCCCATGGGCTCCTCAGTGTGATGTCGGGGAGCGAGGCAGCTCTCTTGGACTTTGCACCGGCCAGGACGAGGAGCACTCACACCCTCCTCATCGCTGCCTCCCAGCACCCTGCGCCCCCAGCCCC
>NW_009709146.1:3550-4052 GCF_000703405.1 Apaloderma vittatum
CCTCATATTGTGCACAAAGATGCTCTGCCTGTGCTCCAGCTCCCGCACGGAGCCGTACCGCCGCCCCAACCTCCTGCGGTAGTGGTGGAAAACTTCGTGAGCCCAGGGCTGGTGCCGTCCCACCAGGTCCTCCATGGGATTCGCCAGCACCCGGTGCTCCACCGCACTCCCCGGCAGGTCCCCGCACTTCTTCGTCTCTGGGGAGCCAAGAAGGGAACGCTGTGAGCCCCAGTCTCGTGGGCAGGATGAGGAGGGGGGAGCCCAGCCCAGCTCACCATTGACAGGGAGGTCGAAGATGGAGGAGGGAAAGCTGTTGTCGAAGTCGGTGTAGGAGATCTCGTACTTGTCGTAGTGGGAGCCCAGGAGGCTGTTGTAGCCCCGCATCTCATAGTGGACAGGGGCCACCCCGCAGCTGGAGTTGGTCACCCACAGGGTGTAGACGTTCTTCTTCTGCGCCCAGTGGGTCACGTTCTGCCAGACGGCGCAGTACCGGCCCTGGCAG
>NW_009709146.1:4212-4447 GCF_000703405.1 Apaloderma vittatum
TTATGTGACCATTAGCACACAGCCAAGAGGCAAAAAGTGAGGTGTGACACAGGACAGACCCCCCCCTATTCATCTCAGCGAGATACCCCACCATGCACGGTGCTACATGTGCATCCACAGTGGAGGGATCTGGCTGCACGTCCCCTCCAAAAGCCCCTGCATTTTTCCTAAGTGTTTCCAAGCTCTTGCCCTGTGGGCACGTGTCTGGCTCAGTGTCTGGCTTGGTGACAGCTCG
>NW_009709146.1:4485-5580 GCF_000703405.1 Apaloderma vittatum
GGGGGGGGGGGGTGGGCCCGCCGTGCAGAACCTTGCCCGAGCCATCCTGAAACGCCGGGCTCGTGTGGGCTGTGACACGTCCCAACACGGCGGCTGGGGTTGGGAAAGGAGCCGGGAGTCCGGCCCTGATCCGGGTGGAGAAAGTGACCCTCCCTGCGCCCTGGGGTGCAGGGGCATGTCCTGGCCTGTCCCAGCACCCTGCACCCCCTGAGCTGGAGAGGAGCATCTCTGGCTGCCCAGCACCCCTTCCCACAGCCTGAAGATGCTCCAGGCAGTGGGTAGGATCCGGGCTCCGGTGTTTCTCACCTTGAAGCCATCGATGCTGGGGAAGACGCTCTGAGCCTTGACCACATCGTCCTCGGAGCCGGGCAGCTGGAAGCATTTCCTGGTGTTCACTTCTTTCTCAGTGGTCTCCGGTGTGATCTTGTACCTCATCCCGTAGGGCTTCACCGCTGCCAGCTGGTAGGTTATCACCTGCCCTGAGCCAGCAGGAAGGGGAAACTGAGGCACGGTGGTCCTCCGTTTGCAGAGGGATGGGGCCAGTGTGGATGGATGCCCGCCTGCTTACCCCCATAATACTGGATCCGGCTCTTGTTTCCCGTCAGGTTATACCAGGCTTCGAAGGGCTCCTCGATCTCAGCGTAGGGCAGGTTGATGACACCTGCGGGGCCCCCGCCACGGGACAGGGGTCAGCCCTGAGACCTCAGCACCCCAGCATCCCTCCCTGAGCCTCCCAGCACCCGCAGACCCTGCAGACCCACAGCTGACCAGGTCAGGGAGAGGCACTCAGCCACAGGAAGCTGCCCCAGTTTGGCACTGGGACAGCCTGGACCTGCTGTGGGGTCACATTACCTCGGACGTGGTAGATGGAGCCAAACTGAGGGGGTGAGCGGGAGAGCCCATAGTCCTGTCCTGAAACGCAGAGAGAGACAGGAGTAAGTGGGACCTGTCCCCGTCCTTGGCCGAGCAGGGGATGGGACAGAAGCTGTCTAAGCCAGTGCTCCCCTTCCCTGCAGCCAAAACGGAGGAGGGCTTGGCCAAAAAATAGCTCCACAAGACTACTGGTGGCACATGCAAAGGCCACCAACACCCTGA
>NW_009709146.1:5819-6706 GCF_000703405.1 Apaloderma vittatum
GGGAGCAGGCTGGTCCTGCCTGGCGTCTCCCGGTGATCTCCCCAAACTCCCTGTGGGCTCCCGGCTTGTGCAACTCCACGCCAACACACTCACCGCTGGGAATGGGCCCGGTCTCTCCGTCAGCATCTTCTTGCTCGCTGGGAGCAAGGAACCGATAGCTCCTGCCCTGCTCCCAGCCCTGGGCAGCCGGGATGAGCCCTGGCTCTGCTTCTGCACCCAAAACCTGAGGCAGGCAGGGACCACCGTGTCCCATGGGTGCCCATCACACCGTACACTCTGTCTGGTGTGAGAGGAGCAGCAATGCACCCAGCAACCCCAACTGCTTGGAAAGGGGGTCCCCACAAGGACACAGCCCCCCCCCTCCCTGTCCCCTCCTGCTGGTTCCTTGCCTGCAGGTGGCAAAGCCAGGGAAACACCTTGGGCTCGTGCATGGGTTAAAGCCCATCTGGCTCTATTTAATCTTATTTTTACCCCTCCTCCCAGCCCTGCCAAGCCCTCAAGGCACACCCCTTCGCTTTGCCACCCCTGTCCCCACTCTCCTCTGTCTTTGGGAACCCAACGAGCAAGAAACCACTTCCTCAACCTGCCACCAACGTCAACGCCATGGTGGGGAGAGGAGAAGGTGAGACCTGCCTGGGTGCCCCCAGCTCCCACCCCCAAGGTGTCCCAGGAGGGACAGACTCACCCCGGACGGCGATGCAGAGTGCAGAGGCCACGAGGCAGCGGAGAACATCCATCCTCACCGCCCCAGCTCGCCCCAGCACCAGCTCTCACCTTTAAGCCAAAGCCAGCGGTGGCGAAACCCGTTTGGAGCCAACGCAAGAAGCTGGGGCCCTCCCTAGAGGAGGGAAGGGGCCAGCATCCCCCGGCATTTGGGTCCTGGGGGA
>NW_009709146.1:6716-7947 GCF_000703405.1 Apaloderma vittatum
GGCACTGGGCACCCTGAGGTGCTGTGGAGGCAAGTGGGGGTGCAGAATGAGACCCAAAGAGCTGCGAGAAGAGTGGTGGTGGGGTGCAGACTAGACAGATCCATGGAGGGGTTCCCCCTCCCAAACTTGCAGGTGGTCGAGACTCTACATCCCCTCCTTGTGCAGGGGTGCAAGGGGATGGATTTCCTGGGGCTGGGGAGCTCTTTGCCAGGCAGCCCCGATGCCAGGGTGATGGGCAGGAGGCAACACCTGTGGCAGAGGGCAGGGGCTGCGAGTGGCTCGGCATCGATGAGCCAGGTCCTGGAAGTGGGAGCACTGAGAGGCTTAAAGGGAAGGAGGGCTGAGCCAGCTGTGGGGACCCCACAGCCAGCCCTGAAGGGACGGGCTGAGCCAGCCACCAGGTTTGGAAAGAGGGCTGGGAGCAGTGCACGTCTCCCCTCCCTCACTGCTCAGCCCTTCTGACTGCAAGGAGGGAAACTGAGGCACAAGGTGGCAGCTGGGATGAAAGGGAGAACCTCTTTTAATGAGGCAAAGGATCCCAGGGAAACCACCTGTCTTCCCACACACCTTTACTTGCCTCCGAGGGCTTTGGGGGTCCCCCAGCCCCCTCTGCTGGGGCTCCAGCCTCCCGAGGCGATGGGGACAGAACTGGGGACACTCCTGAGGGGAATTTATACGGCCTCCTCCCTCCCATTTTCATCCTGCACGCAGGGAGCAGGAGCTGTCCCTGCTGCGCCCTGTCCCTCCCAGGGACACTGGCTTTATCTCCAGCAGTGTCTGAATCCCCCTCACAGCAACTCCTAGAGAGTCCCAAAAGCCCCCAAAGCTGGGACAAAAGCGGAGGTGTGACAAACCCCAGAAGGAGTTGGGAGGGTGACAAAGTGAGGCAGTTAAGGGGTGTCAAAGGGGTGCCATTAGCCCAGGAGGCGGGTCCCCATCCCAGTGGAGACCTGGGACCTCCGCCAGCCCTGGCCCCCACCCGTGAGAACAGGAAACACCGGGGCCGGACTCACCATCACACATCACACAGGAAAGAGGTTAGCCTGCAAGGGCTGACCACAGGGCGAGGAAGAGGAGGAGGAAGGCTCTAGAGAGGTGGGGAAAGACCCCCATCCACCCACACACAATTCAGCTCTGGGCTGGAGCGTGGCTGAAGCCCCCTGCCCTCCCTGGGCATACGGGAAACATAAAAATATCACTGTCCCTCGCAACGGGAGAGAGGCTGGGGGCC
>NW_009709147.1:0-299 GCF_000703405.1 Apaloderma vittatum
CTGGATGCTGGGGATGCTTTCTCAGTAGTGCTCCTCAGTGGCACTCACTAATAGTCAAGAAACTTTGGAGTTTCAATCCAATTTGGACTTGCTGAGTGGATTCCTCAACTTTCTTTCAGCCTCTGAGGATGATGATCTCAGCACAAAACTTGTGGGAGAGGGCATTAAAGTGGTGTCTTGGGCTGGTGCTGTGCTGCTGAGCTGGGCCAGACTCCTGGGATGGAGGGAGCTGATGAAAAGCGGGCAGGGCTGCCAAGAAACAACTCTTCCCAAGAGCAGCTCCTGTGCCCAGTGAAGCA
>NW_009709147.1:339-786 GCF_000703405.1 Apaloderma vittatum
AAGGGCACAGAAGCCAGCAGAGAGAGCTGAAAAGGAGTCTAGAGGAGAGCATTCGACATAGTAAGTCTCTGGGTGCAGGGCAGTGCATCTTCTCTTGCTGTAGAGGTCTCCTAAAGCTCATACATCTGATGCTCATGTGATCTGTCAGGATGACTCTCCTATTTACTGTAGAGGAGGTGAACGTGCTGCAGATCAGGGCTTCCCTGTTGCCCCCCAGAGGCACAGGTCATGCCGGCTGCCTTATCCCGGGGTGGCTGTGGGGGTGTGCACAGGAGGGTGCAGGCAGAGGTGCCCAGGGCTGTCCTTGCCAGCAGGGTCCCTGCACAGTGCCAGGGGCTGTGTGCTGGGGCAGAGACTCTGCTGCCTGCCAGGGTCAGCACTCAGCCTGCCCGGGGAACTCCCCATGGTGCTGGGAAAAAAGATATGAGGGGAAGTGGGGACTCTGGC
>NW_009709148.1:0-14081 GCF_000703405.1 Apaloderma vittatum
CATGGATTTTAACCATGTGTTCTGCGTGGGTGCACATCTGTCCCTCCATGCAGGGAAGATGGCTGCGCCCTGGAGTCACTAGTGTTTAGTGAATCATAAAATAAATCAGTTAATTTTTCTGTAAATGGGCCTTTGGCACAGTTGGCCATGGACTAGAAGAAGAGCTGTTGGTCCATGTGCAACATCTTCCTTGGAAGAGTGGGGGAAGCCACATCCCAGCATCCACAAAGCCAACCTCAGTCTTGTAAATCAAATCTGAAAGTTTCGGGGTGGCCCTGAGGGAGCTGTGATGTGGTCAGTAAAACTGTCAAAGCCTTTTACGTCTAGATACCCTTCTTTTGAAAAAAACCAAACAAAAACAACAAACCCAGAAAAACAAAAAACCACCCCAACCTGCCCAATTTTTATAAAAGAACGGAATCATTAAATTCAATGTTCTTCTTGGGCTGTTCTTCAACTACATTTCATAACTGTTCCTAATGTTAAATCCTTGTGCTCCTACAATACAATACATTATTATATACAGGAGGAAGAAAACAGGAATAATATAATGTTATGGTCTTTTTCTTAGGGAAAAGACTGTCTGATAGGTTCATGGAGCTATTAGAAAGGATGGAGTAAGCACTGGTGGGAGCAGCACATAGGTGTTGGAACTTGCCTTGAACATCTACAGGTTTTTTTCTAATGATGGGAGGAAGTTCAGATGGGACTCAGGGACTTTCCCGGCTTTGTGCAGCTGAACCCACCTGGATGAGGTACCTCTCGCAATTAAGGAGCCTTTAGTTTTGTGACTGGGTAGTGGTACTAAAGGCCTGTGGCGTTGTAGCAAAAATACACGTTCATTGCTGGGCTTGGATGTGTGTGGATTGAACGGTGCAGATTTTCTGACATCAGTCAGGGGAATGGCAGTTGTAATAACACCCGTCATTTTTCGAAGCTACTTGTCAAATCCCTGAAAGCCTGCTGATAATGACTTCTTCTTAACAGGAGAGAGATGAAAAGTGAATAAATGGAACTAAGTATCCTACATGGATATGTGACCACATATGGATTTAAATGAATACAGAAAGAAAATTATTTGAAATATAAAAGAGCAATTCAGAGCTTCCTCCAAAGCGACATTTGTACCAAGCGTTCATCCTGCTGTTCTGCAAGTTCAAAGGATCTTCAGGAATTTTTTAAATTTTAAATTTTAAACAAAATACTCCTTTGATTTTAACAATAGAAAACGTAAACCTTGTTTCTTTGTTTTGGTCACAATAACCTTGTGACATTTTGAACTAATTTCAGTATAATTGATCAGCTGTGAACCTAAGAAAAGGAAAAAGGAGCCATTGGGATTGGTGGATAATTTGATGGTTAAACATTCTGGAAAAAAACAGTTGAATCATATTAAATTTGAATATGCATTTACAGAAAAAAAAAACAACTTGAAACAAATCTAGGTAGATTTCATTTTGAAAGGAAACTAGTAGAAGAATTGAGTCAGGATCAGTTTTCTGTTTTGACATCTTTGGAATATGATTTTTATAAATATTTTTTGTCTCTTTTATACTATGCACACTCTACTGAAACAGCAAGCTCTGATTTTCCTCTCCCAGACTAACACTTCCAGTTAAGACTCTTTGAGGAATTTGTATCTTTTCAAGCTTCATTCTAATTAAGGATGAAAGCAAACAGGATCTTCCAGAAAACTGAACTTCATTCCCATCTGTGAGGTATCTCCCGGGTGCTCAGCGCCACACCTGGAACGGCCCCTGGTCCCCAGGGACCTTTGTGAGACGTGTTATCATGGAATTGTCAGGAACTGGGACAGTAATTCTGAATATAATCAGAAAGATCAAAGGAAAGCATTAGACCATGACTGAAATGTATACTGATTAAGATTTAGTGATTTACAAGAAATTTAGTTTAATAAGGGGATGTGTAACCTCTGCAAAGCACAGAGACTCACTCAGGTTGGAAGGCTCTTCTATAAGGATAAAGATCATCAGAGATGGTGTCCTCTGTGAGTGACTCTCCAGCATGGTCATGCAGGCTGCAGCACCATTGTAAAACCCACAAAACCTCTTGAGGAGCACCTATTTCCCACCTTTCTGTGCACGGAGCATGTGGCAGGTCTGCCCTTTCCAGTTTCTCTGCATCTGGCTCGAGGGAAGGTTTCCCTTGCAGCTTGGATCCCTTCTCAAGCTTTGGTCCTAGACCTGAGCTGCATTCAAGCCCTTTTAGATGTCTCAGTTCCTCTTCTTGCTTGTATTTTGTTGTTCCTGTGTCTTTCCCCTCTTTAATGAATTCCTTAAAGCAGATGGTCGTCAAACTCGGTCTCTTTCAGGAGATGCATTCTCTCATCTAAAAGAGGCGTATTTCTCTCATCTGAAGAGTGTGCACGAAGACTTCCTTGCTTTGGGGAGGAGCATACATACCCATAAATGCACACTTTGCAGGGGTTTTAATCCTCAGGCGTGCAGCAGAAAGGAGAGGCTGTGTTTGCTATTGCTTGTGAGCCTGACCTGTTTTCTTGACCTAGATCTGAGTAATCTTGAGTTTTTGAGATCCATCCATGTGTTCAACCCAAACTCCTTCCGGAAGCAGGTAAGAGTCTTATGGTCATGACTACAATACTAGAGAAGGACTTTTTCTCTGTGGGACAGCAGAAGAAAATAACTTTCTGTATCTCTGTTTCCACCTGCAGTGTGATCCCCCAGCCTTGGGTAGTCTGGAGTGTTCTGTGATGAGATGATCCAGTCACGAAAGGAAAAATCCACTTGTCGTCTTCCATCATATCTTCTTGACTGGAGAGAGTTGAACTTCTTCAAGGTCTGCCTCACATTGGGCTCTGTCTCCTGCCCCACCAAATAGGACATGCATTGGTACAAATCACAGCTGCTCTTCTTCCGTGCGGTGGCATTGGCCAACATAGATTCTCTTCTCTCCCACTTTGATTTTGCCTTTTTGGCAACAGGATCAGAGGATGTGTGCTCCTTAAGTGTCCTTAGCCTCACTCCAGGCAGAGATCCAAGCTCAACAGGTGCTCCTGAAAACTGACTCAAGAGTCCTTTTCTTCACCCTCACATCTCCCTACCTCAGGGAGCTCTCAGAGACTTTCTTCTTTGTTCAAGAAAGAAGACTCTCAGTGAAGCCTTGTTGTAAGGCGGCTTTAGGGCTGGAGACCTGCTCTGCAAGAAGGCAGCGAGTGAGCTCCAAGTGCTACTGCAATCTGCACCAAGTTCTCCTTGTGGCTCTGCATCTGCCTCTCCATCTTCACCTGCCTCTCTTCAAACCTAACCATCTGTAACCAGGTGGGCTTCCCTGCACATCCCTGCTGGACTCCTCAGCAAATGGCTCTGCCAGATCCTGTTGTCAGGGACTGGTTTTCTTCTCTCATATGTGGTTTAGTTAATACTTAAAGCATCTTCAGACAGTTTATTTGTGTAGTAATAGGATTAGTGAGAAATACACAAGAGACGCTGCTCAGAGAAAGAAACAATCTAAAGAATGGTAGAATCACAGAATAGTTTGGGTTGGAAGGGACCTTAAAGATCATCCAGTTCCAATTCCCCTGCCACAGCCTCCAGATGTGTGGTTTGTTGCCTGCAATGGTATTGATTACTTCTTCTAATCCAGTCATTTTGATGAGCTCCAGACAGTGCTGTGAGATGTCAGCCTGCTCTCCCATGCTTTAATCCCCCTCTCAGCACCCACTTCAGCAGGATTTTTATTAGCACAGGCATGCCAGGCTATAACGTGTGCTTTACAATCCTGGCTTTACACCACCCCAACCCCTCTGTCTTTTCAACCCTTTCCTAGAAACCATCTCAGGAGAACCTGCTACAGCTCTCACCGCTCTGCATACAGGGAATTTGTCTTTTAGTCGTGGAAAACTCTCCAGACTTCATCGTGGTTGGGTAAGAAAACACCGCACCTGAAGTCACCACTGCTTTCTGAGAAGTGTGGGAAATTTGGGTTGGTTTTGGGCAGCCTGCAGTCTTGTTTTCCCCCAGCACTGTTTTGGATCCAGCAAACACCTGGAGAAAAAGTCCCCTCCACGTTGTGCCTCCTGCCAGGACAGCAGCAACGGCGGGGGAAGGCAGGGTGAGGTGGGCACACGTTCAGATCTTGGGTGCCTCCTCTGCAAAAACAAAGCCCACAAGTGGTGTGACCTATGGCAGCTCCTGGCTGCATTTCAAAAGTATTTAATGCCTTAGCAGTCAAGTTGAACTATTTTAGGTGCATAAATTGCACGTGGGAGAACTAGGATGATTTTTGCTGTTTATGTTAATTTAATATTGATTTTTTTACAGCCCAGAGAGCCAAGGAGGTCACAGTGATTTCAGGATGGAGGATCTGGTGACCCATTCACATGTGTCTGGGAAGATCCACAGGTCTTTTTTGCCTTGTCCCTTTCATTGCTAGAGTGTTGCAGAAGGTAAGTCAGAATTTACCCAATAAAATTTATTAATGGTTTAACTGCCTGCAAGGATCAAGGGCAGGGTGGTTTTGGGACTGGCACCTTGCCTCAGGTCTGACATTCTGTATTTTGATTTTAACACTAGATTTTTGCTTAGCATTCCTCACATGAAGGTGCTTGTGTTGTCTTTGGAGCTGTTTTTCACCACTGAGAGATATCCTTTTCCATTTGTTAAACCCTCAGTCATCTGTAACATTTTATTCTGTGGGGGGAGATGCCCCAATGCAAAACATCCTGAGGATGGATGTTTTGAAGAAGAACTATATCCTTCTGCAGTGCACCAAATCCAAAGGAAATGTTAATATTTAGTTCTATAGCCTGGAGCTTATATATTCACATTGAATTGGGGATTTTTTTCTTGCAGCCCAGTTGTTTACCGATGGGAATTCATCTCCCATCTTCCACCTGGGGTCATGGACTGCCATGATATCTACTTGGGAAGCTCTTGACTGTGGCTGTCCCACTTCTCTGAATTTCTGTTACATTTCTTCTACACAGACACACATTCATCTCTCCGACACAGCATCGACAGAAATTCCTGGATCCACACTATTTTGCGTGACCCTCATTACCTGTGAAGTCATCTGCTGTTCTACTTAACTAGTTTGATAAAGAATCATTGTCCTTATGTCTGCCAACGAGCAGAAACTGTTATTAATTTCTATTAAACAAATGCCAAGCTGTAACTGCAATAGAACATTTTAATCCATCTTCCTAGATAATATAATCTGCGATCACTCTGGGTTTGCCAATTCTGTGTGAATGGAAAGTTTCTTATCTACACGCTCTAATACTTAAATTCACCTCGAGCCATCTCTAACTGCTCCAGCAATAGATTTTGCATGCAACGATAAATTTCACTCAGAAAACAAATGATAGAGCTATGTGAAAAAAAAAAAGTGAAAAGAGGATTCTAAATGCATGCAGACAACTACTTATGTCAAAAGAGTTTATCGGTTTGTCCAATCATTCCCAGCAAGTGCCACATAACTTATCTTCAGATACTCATCTACAGCACAGCAGTTGGCAAATTCTTGCTAAAAATACGTTTTCCTGTGATCAGGGATATTCAGCGAGCAGGCAGACCAGAGTCACGGGGTCGGTTCCTCTAAACGGGTTGCTCTAATCGGTGTCATTCCGTGCACAATTTGACCGTAGGGCTGAAAAGTTTGCGCTGTGATAGAATGACTGGTTTCTGGCTTAAATGTTGCCAAAGGGTTTCTTGGGGTCATTGATAGCTGCAGGTTTTGATTGCTAAAGTGAAGTTTTATTTTTCCTGAAAAGGAAGAAATTTAACTTTCAGATGAAATGTTATGTGGCTGTGGAGGATCTGCTCAGGGTCTGGGAAAGAAATTGAACTTGGAAGGGAGATTTAGAGATGAGATATTGGAAATTAAAGTAGGATTATCAGCTCTTCTGCGGTTCTTATGAAGAAAAACCTGTATGTTTTCTGTGCTTCTGTAAGCCTGAAGCTTTCTTTTAAATTACTTACTGTTAAGCAAACGATAGCATAGAAGATTATAAATGCAGAACTCTTAATTATGTGGAGGAGAGTCCTGCTTGCCTCCTGATGCAAAACACAAAGTTCCTACTGGGGACTTCTGTCTTAGTTGTGCTAGTTTAGTTACATTTTATATCATGTGCTTCTGCAAAAATTGTTTTCAGTTTTTCTGTGTGGTGTTGGGCCTTGATTTTCAGCCAGCACTGCTTGTGAGATTGAAACTTAAAAAATTTCTCTATTTGTAATTTAACCTGATGTCATGGTGTAAGACTTCTGACCTGTATATCTATGGAAATCCCCTGCAGGCCATGTCTTTCCCAGACCAGTATCACAGCTCAGGAGTGGTGGTGGTCTCTGGTTTATAGCAGCGCCTCTCTCCCAGATGTAGTGAATAGTTCTTAGTCTTCTGACTCAGGTCTTAGTTTAGAGATGGGGACTTGTGGTTAGACCTTTTTTCCAATCTTATCGTGTTGTGTCTTGCCAAAATGGCTTAGCCGGAGCAGAACTTTCTGAGCCACCCTGACACATCCCCAGCCTGGACCAAGACCTCCAGGTCTATCCGGGAAAGGTGCCAATGGAGACAACTTCTGCAGGGCCTGGGGAACCAGGAGGATGCTCAGTTCCTTGTAATTACACCTACAAAATATTGAATGAATCGGGTTGATTGAAAACCTGGAAGATCAGAAACTGGATTTTTTTTATTTTTCAATTTTTAAAAAAACCCCTATTCCTCCAATGGGGGCAACATCCTGTCACTCAGTGCCAGCAGTACTGACTAATTGCTGTGTGGATTCCCTCCAACTGTTAGATTCCTAGATCCCCAAAGTGTTTTCTGAGGCGATGTTTAGAAATGTGTTTAAATGTCCTCACCATCGGTGATGAGGCTAAGTGCTTTTTTGGCTGACTTCCGTGAACGCAAGAACAGCACTGACCGCTTTGCTGCGTTCTGCTGGTGGGAAAGGCCTCTACTTTTAGCAGGCGAGGCTTTTCATTAGGCTGTTGTAGGAACAGTGTGAAAAAGGTGCTATTCACCAGCTGATTTGCCCTGCTGAGAGGAGGTAGGATGTGAAAGTGAAATGAAAGGAAACAAGCTGGGATGTGAATCCTCGTGGCTGCATCTTCCACACACCGACTGCTTGGGGAAAGCCGGGGTCTGGGGAGGGATTTGGTTTCGTTGCTGTTGCTGTACTCCACATCTGAAATTCAAATACAGAGGAGTTTGCTGCAGGGCTCCCTCAGCATCATGGAAACAGTTTGTACCAGATGTGACAGAATAGCCTCCCAGGCTGAACCCCGCTTTGGCAGCAGCCCGCAGCAGATGCTGAAGGAGGAGTGTGGGACCAGGATGAAGTATGATGATGCTCTGCTGGCAGGTGGTCCCAGCACCCAGAGCTCAGGGGCTTCCGAAGTCAGGTGAGAGTTTTGTCTTTAAAAGTTCTTGATGAGTTCACTCTTCATGGAATTTATCTAATTGCATTTTGAACCTAATTGTCGTTTTAATGGAAATAAGTGTTCGTTGTCCAGTGCCTCTCCAACTACCTTCTGCCGTGACGTGCACCTCCCACACGGGTACGAGCACAGATACAAATGCTTAATCCCCGCGGTGAGATGCTTTTCCTGGTATCCAAGGGATTCTCCAGCATTGAGGCAACCCAGATCAGTTGAAGCTGACCCTGTTCCCCTAAGCAATCCATGCATGCTTTTGAAGAAGCCATCTGTTAGGAGGTGACCCTTGCTCTGGGGAGAGCAGAGCTTCTGGATGAGAAAAGTGGCTTCCAAGGGAGAGGACAAGCAAAAAGGCCATTGCATTTATTTGGGCATGAGTAGAGACAGAGCAAACCCTGATCTTCAGAACTCATGTGGGGCAAGCACTCTGTCTGGGGGACTCGGGCTCCTGGCAGGCTAGAGGTCCTGGCCCAGGGGTGGGTGCATGTCAGCATGGTTTCTCCAGGGTGCACAACACGTCAGGTCCCAGATGGTGCTGTTTGCTCCCTCTGTGAAAACTTTGAGGCAGGAGTTCAATCTTCTTTTCCAAGGGATAGAAGTGCTGCACCGCTGCCCTGTCAGGCTCTGCTACTCTGCTTTCCTGTGTCCTCAGGGGAGAGATAATTGAGGTACAGGTTTCGTGTTATTCCCTTGCAGTCATGGTGTTTTGCTGCTCAAGCTGAAGAACGAGGTGGGTTTTGCTCAAGCCCGGACCCAGCAGAGCTGGGATGTCTCCGGGGATGGTAACGCCCCAGGTGATCATGCCTGGATGGCAGTCCTGTCACTTTGACTTGTGTTGTTAGATGCCTTCCTCTAAAGTCCGTGACAAATTCCTGAGTCACCCATTCTGAGAAGGCCACTGGGCTTAACCCTCTCAGAGCTGGGTGCCCAAGTACTTTGCAGCTGGGCGGGTGAGATGCTTAGAGCCGCCTGCTCCGTGGAGTTTCGGTGGCTAATTTTTCCCTAAATATTCCAATTCATTTGTAACCCATGTTGACAAGACAACAATAATTTCTATGCATTACAAATATCAGGCACCTCTCAAATCAATTTGTTTTCCCTTGTTGCCGTGGTGACAGACATTTTGTCAGAATTATTTGGGTTGAGAATAATCCAGAAGCCTTTGCAAAGAAGGAGCTGCAGAAGGAGCCGGATGATCCTCTCCTCCTGCAAAGGGGTCCCCCAGGTCTGAGTGAGTGGTGGTTGGCTTGGACTCAAATATCCCTCTCAGCTGCTGCCCCATCTCTGTCCTCTTCTCCCCGAAACTCGAGCGTGCTCTCTGTTCACTCCTGATGGCTGCTTGTCATCTGTTTTGGCTTTGGACCTCCTGCTGGCCATAAGGTCCTTTCTCCTCAGCAGCCTCTGATGGTTTTTCCTTTTAGATTTGGGTCTTCGGTCACACTTCAGCCTTCCTTAGCCACTGTTTTTTATAGCGATGTCTAATAAGACAAACTGGAAAACTGCCTAGAATTGTTTATCTGGTATATTCATCAGTGATGTGGAATAGGTGCGTTCTGAAAAATCTCAACAGCTCATTTAATTTTCCTAAGTGGTAGAGAAGGTCTTTTGAAAATTCTGGCTTGCAATATCTGATGCACAACCTCCTTTTTTTTTTGCTGAGAATCAGTGTTGCTTCACAGTGGTAGTTCCATGCTGAGCTCCCCAGTCTATTTATTGAACCGTTTTGGGGGACTCTGTTTTCTCTGCTCCTCTAGCTCGGCTGTTGGGCTGTCAGAATCCACCGCCCCGGGCAAGGTGGGCTAGCAAAAGTTGTATTTGCAGCCAATATTACTCCGAGTTCTCAGGGCTGTATGAAATACTTGTGGTGAAGGAAAAGTCACAAGCACACAAAAATAATCTGAGCGCTGACGGTTTGATACTCCACATAGACCGGGTTCCTATAATCTCTTATTTGGAGAATAATAATGTCGTTTTCAGATCTCATCATATTGACTCTATCTGTATTTGGCAATCTAGGAGATAAAAAGTATGTGAAAGAATCTGTGATTAAACATGTGAATGCTCAACTTCTAGGCGAGCTTTGGAAAACTAATTTTAGGATTAATTAGGAATTTCCACTGTGAGTCTGGGGGCTCCACCAGGACGATGTGCTCCTCTGTGCTGCTTTTCCACTGCCACAGGACATTTCTGCTCCCTACCCTGCCTGCAGTGGGAAAGCCTGTTTTCTCCTTGCAAGGTAATATGTAATACTTCTTGTGCTGGAAATGTCCAGGTAGAGGAGCCAGCACACTGAAGGAGCAAGCTGACATCTGGCAAACTAACTAAGGAAAATACCTGGCGTAGACACACGCTTCTCCATACCAACCCTTTCGTAAATCCATCCATCCTCTCTGCATGCACACGCACGCAGAGAGCCTCGGTGTGGGTAATCCTGAGCTTCTGCACAGTGCTGCTGAATGTGTGAATATCAGCAAGGCAGAGGGGAAAATCCCCAAACAGAACCTTTTTCTTCCATATTGAAGATAACTGGAAAATATGATGTGGTGCTCTTCTTCCTGAATAAATCAGGGGAGGCAGTTACAGGGATTTACAAGAGCTGTCTGTTCTCTGCCTTCCCTTGCTGCCCCAGCTCCAACTCCTTGCTTACCTGCACTGGGTGAGAGCGTTTTCTCTGCCTCCCCTCCTGCCTTTTAGCAGTTTGGATGCGTGCGAGGAGACCCTTCCTTGCTGAATGCATGGCTGGAGTTCACTGAGTGTGTACTTTTCTCTGCGACACACAGAGATTTAACACTCGGAGATTTCCCGGACTGGGTTTTCTGGTGCTCAGAACACTTTCTTCTAACGTGAAAAGGAGAAGAAAAAAAGCTTAAAAACTTGAAAATTCCATCCCATGACTGTGGACGTTGGAGCTCACTCAGCTCAGGACAGCAAGAGCCGAGGTCACCGTTGGCTTTATATTTTTATTCTAGTTATGAAAAATCTACAGTGACACTCCACCTTGTTAATGGGCTGTACTTATTTTGCTCTTATTATTTTTGGCTTCCATTAACCTTTTGTGGTCTGAGCAAAACTGCAACGAAGAGTGGTGAGGTCTGTTGTGCCAAGGCGTTGACTTCTGCCTCTGGGCTGCACAGGTGCAGAGAAAAATTGCAGTACCACCTGCTGCAAAATAAATGATTGTAATATTAATTTTTTATTTTTTTTTAATTGAAGTGCGTCATTTATAAGTAGCTTCTCTGAATGGCATTTACTACTGTTGTCATTGCTAACAGCAGCAGGCTTCCAACTGCTGGAAACTCATGGTTATTAAAACGTAGTAAATTGGTTTTCAAGTTAAAAATTCTTTTCTGAAGAACTGATTGCCATGGGGGGCTGGCTCAATTGTAAAATGGAGAGGAAAATTTTTCACCTCTTAATATCTCAAGGATATTGGCGAGCTGGTTTGTGGTGAGAGCATTTCTCATGGGTCGTGCCATGCTTCGCAAACACTTTCTGTGACTCTTACACCCGTGTTTTACCCAGAGCTAGGACAGGAAAGCGAAACAGTGGAGAATTTAGCAGCAGCCTAGTCAAACCTTGCACTGGTGGCTTTCTGCAGGGACAAGGCTGCCAGGCACTGCTGGTAGGGTCTGCGCCCCCAAATGGTTTTGATCAGAGAAGTGCAGGCAGACGGTGGCACTGCCCAGCCCGTAGCCAGGGACCCCAGTGCTGGCACTGGGCTTCTCCCCTCTCCTGAGACAGGCTCTCTTGTTTAAGAAAATTCTGCCTTTAAATGAGTGGGGAAGCTGAAAATTGTTACGGTGAGGATGGCTTTTTAATGCCAGCAGCATCGTCTGGAGGGCACAGAGGTGCAGCGTGAGGCTACAATTATCCGCAGCTCTTCCCCTCTCCACACCTTTTAGGGCTGCCCTCCTGCAAACGCTCCAAGTCCCCGCTCCGAGGTGGAGACCTGCCCCATGGATGATCTCCATCCCTCAGCCATAGCAGATTTTCTAATTTCATTCTCAATGCGGTGTTTGTTTTTTCCCCCTTCAGGTGCTGTGTGTGAGTGAGGGGGGTCTCTCACAGCCTCCCAAAGGCTGGGGCAGAGGGAAGAAAAGGCCACGTCTCCTTGGGCTGCTCCATGGCACAAGGGACATTTGGAGAAAATCTGCGATGCCTGTGCTTGGTACTGTTGGCTTTCAGAGCTCACCAGGGAGGCGTTTTGGGAGCCAGCCAGAAACTAGTGCGGCCTCGTGTCGGTTCGTGTCAGCGTGTGGCCAAGGTAAGCTGGATGCTGCAGACTTCACGATGGCTTTGTAATTACAAGGGCTACCCATTCTAATGCTGTGCATTAGAAATCATTATCTAGGATGAGAAATAAACCTCTTAACAGATTACTGTTGCAAAATGTATGATACTTGGCTTTCTTAGAAGCAGCCAGCTTCAGTCTCTGTCAAGAGTAGTGTAATTACCGTAATGAGCTTTTGGCAGGCTTTTTTGGAAGTGCAGTTCTTTTATTCTTCTTCTGAGAAAGCAAAACAAATATGTGACTCTGGAAAGGGAAGGTCTGCTCCAAACCCCCTGCCACCATCTTCCTCAATGCCTGCGGGCACAAAATAAAGGAGAAGGCTTTGCAAGTGTCTTGCTAATGACAGTTTTTCTTCCAAAGTGGCATCTCAGACTGTAAGCAGCTGCTTTTGGAGAATTCAACCTTGACAAGGCATCTGCTCCAGCTGCTTTGGATCTGGCGGAGTGGGATACGGCAGGGGGGAGAGGGTTTTTTCCTAAGGATTGCCTAAACTCATGGAATTTTACAGCACCAATAAAGCAAGAGGAAGGTGGTAGGTGACTTTGGAAGCAGCGAGGCCAGAGTAGTAGTGTCATTGCAGAGAAACACGGTGAGTCGTAGGATCATGGAAGTAGTGACCGAGAGCTAGAAATAGTCCCAGACGACCAATAAATGCTGTTATTTCTTCACATTTAAACAAGTAGAGTCAATGGAAACGCAGTCACCGTGTGTATTATTTGTTTAAAATGCTGTACAAACCTGTGATTTCCCCTTCTCAAAACCAGAGAGCCTGCTTCTCCGTTTCTTTGCGATTGGCCTTTTTGTAGCTGAATGAGGTGATTGGCCTTTTTATGGCCTTTTCTTAGCTGAACGGGTGGGATGTTTGCTGGGGAAGCAAGGTGCTGTCCTGGTGCGTCCATGGGGTCATACGTTCTCTCGAGCCACCTGGGAACTTGTTCCTGGTGGATGGTGAGAAAGTTGGAGACTGTTCAGTTTGACGAAGAGGAGGCTGAGGGGGGACCTCGTCATGCTCTACAATTGCTTGAAAGGACATTGTTGAGAGGTTGGTGCTGGTCTCTTCTCACAGGGAATTAGGGACAGAACCAGGGGGAATGGTTACAAGTTGCAACAGGGCAAGTTTAGGCTGGACATTAGGAAGAAATTCTTCACAGAAGGAGTGGTCAGACACTGGAACAGACTGCCTAGGGAGGGGGTTGAGTCGCCATCCCTGGATGTGTTCAAGTGTTGTTTAGATGTGTTGTTGGGTGATATGGTTTAGGGGTGACCTTGTAGTGTAGGGTTAATGATTGGACTCGATGATCCCAAGGGTTTTTTCCAACCTGAACTGTTCTAGGATTCTATGAAAACTGGTAATTAATTAAAAAAATAGGCTGAACAGGCTGGGCATGACCACGCTAACCCTCAGTTAGTACAAACTGAAATGCTTTTTTTACTCATTTGCAAGAAGGAAAAGGGAGCCAGGGGGAGCATAGCACAGCTGACAGCCACGCCGGCAGCAGCGACATCCTGAGTCTCTGCTCAGGCTGGTTCAAATAATGTTCACAAATAGATGGATTTTTCTTTTTTCCTCTCCCCTGTCACCTGACGAATTGATGATTTATGAATGTATTTCTGTTGTATGACTGGCTCTGTGGCCCCCTAAGGATTCTTCATAACACAACAAGATTGACAGAAGATAAGGAATGCAAAAGCCTTTATAACAGCTAATATTGTGGTTTGGGTTCTTTCCTGTGCTGCCAGCTCAGTTTTCACGGCAGTAAAAAGTAGCATTTCTGCAGCACAACTCTGATCCTGATGGCAAAGGAGCTGCAGTCCTCATGCCGGAGGAGAGCGTGGCCTCACATACGGCACAGGCATGTCCCGGGGACCCTCCTCCTGGAGCAGGTCACTGGTGCCAGCCCGTAGAATCCACTTGTAGTAGGGATGTGGCATGTTCCTATGCACTTTGAAATAGCCTGAGGACTGGTTGCTCACAAGTTCAGATTGTATCTCCTGGAGCCCTTGGACTGGGGGATGGAGATAGCTTCCACCTGCCTCAGCTGGAGATGCTGCAGGTGCCCATCCTCAACCCTGCTCAGCTTCACTGCTGGGAGAATCACTCCTCTGATGATTAAAAACCCTGATTGGAATTTTTGGAGGGCCCATAACTTGAGTCTGCACTTCACCTGTCCCTGCTGGACCTGCCCATGGTGGGACATGGGGTCCTGCAGCCCTTGGGGACCCCCTAGCTCTGCCCTGCCCTAAGCAACAGCCCCACAGAGCTTCTGCAGCCCTTACACGCTGGCGTTGACATTGCCTCACGTCCAGTGCCTCTGTCTGAAACCTTAAAGCCCTGTAAAGGAGCTTATAGTGCTCATATTTCAGCAGGAGATTAA
>NW_009709148.1:14112-17779 GCF_000703405.1 Apaloderma vittatum
GAAAGCTGCAGATGCACGCAGCTGAAAAACCCTTCAGCACAGAAGTCTGGAGCCTGAAATAGTAGTGCTGAGAGAATGATTTTGTTTATGTCTTGCATGGTTTGTATACTCTGAGAACTTGAACTTCTTTACTTTCTAGTTTAACCAGGTGCTTTGTTTCATCTGATGAAGGGTGGCTTCAGAAACTGCAGTTTAGGAACATTTTCCAAGGGAAAAAAACCCAAAACGTCCCCTTGTTTGTGCAACAGGCTTGAAAAAGCAATTGCAGGCTACTCAGATAGTGATAACGGCCTGTCTAAAATGTATTTTGCTCACTACTGTCAGCCTCAGCTAAATCTTAAAAATAATTGTTCTGCGTTTAAGTATATTTTAATAGCTGTATTGCTGCATGTGAAAAATCTAATTTCTGTAACAAATTATTTTCCTCTTCTGTGCATTAGGTAAAAAGACTCCATGTTTCTATAGCTAAACTGTCTCTGTGCTAACAAAACAGCTGACAGAGATGCTGCAGTCGCTGCTGGAATTCAAGTCATGCGCATACGGGCTGGTTTCCCTCTGCTGCTTCAAAAAATATTTCCATTCGCAGTTCATGGCTCTTTCTGCTGAACTTCTTTTGCAGCTCTTGTTTTACCAGTGTCTGTACCTGCTCTGAAGACATCCGTGTCTTGCTGAGAACAGGTCAGCAGTATTGGTTTGCTGCAGGGACCTGGCTCTCTCCTGCTGGAGAACACATCTTGGATGATCCAGACAGGATGCCCCTTGCAGCTGGTGGTGCTGGTGTTGTGGGGAGCCTATTTCCAGCCGTGTCCTTCAGGCTAGATCTCACAGAGCTTTGGTGCTACCTGTGTTTTCCACACTCCAGTATGAGTGCAGTGGAATTTCTTCATGTGGTCCTTGTGGTGGCTTTTTCAGTGCGGAGCGCCCAGGGACCAAGGCAGGAGGCAGCCCCTGCCCTGGGTACCAGATGTCCCCCCAGCAAGAGGGCTGGTCGGAGGTCTGGGGACCACATTTCCCCAAAGCCGCTGGGGAAAGGCTTGAGTGTGCATCGCTGTGCTCTGTTCTTCCAGAAACGTGCAAATGGGGTACACAGGGATGCACCTCTCAGGGCTGGTGTCCTTTGTGCCTCTTTCACCTTGAATTTGAGCTTTCTCTGCTCCCTTTCCCTTCAGCTATTGTAGCTTTACACCAAAGATTGTGATCTGAGTTGATGATGGGTGGGGGACGGGGGGAAATAAATCATACTTTTAAGAAAAGTAGAACCAGGCTTTGTCTTCAAAGTGCAACTACAAGAGATGAACCCACTCAGGAAAAATCCAAACTGTGTGGTCCGAGGTGAGTGTGCTGCTGGGCACAGGCTGCACCTTCTTGGTCGGCTGCTTTGAAGCTTTCTGGGTTGGAGAAAACTCCAGCGTTTGGCTGCTGGATTGGTGGGTTGAAACGGCTCGTGGTGCATCGGACAAGGCAGGGCAGGGGGAGAGGCATGCAGGGAGCCAGATGGGAAAAAACAAGGTGGAGAAAACCACCAAAATGAAAGGAAAGTAGGTTTGAGGAAAGAACGATCGGGGTGGGGGGGAAAGTAAAATTTTTCCTTTTGAAAGCATGATGAATTTGGCTTCGGCCATGGCAGGATAGCAGCGGGGGCAGGCGGTGCAATTAAGGCAGCAAGCGATGTGAAGCCGGTGAGCGTGGGAGTGGTCAGCAGGGCTGGTACCTCACTCAGCATCTCTGCTTGTTTGGCTTTTTTTTGCTCCCGGAGGGACTTTCTGGATCAAGCCAGGGAAAACAGGTGTGGTCCCAGGCTGCGGAGAGGCCAGTTACTGTGGCTCAAGAATCTTTCAGCATCAGTGCAGCCTGCTTTCTGTCTTGGGAAACATCTCGTTTATTGGAGTTTTCAGCAAAATGCAGGTTGGGCTCAGCACCACGCAGGGAGCAGGGGGAGCGAGGCAGCGATGAGTGGGGTGTCCCTGGCTCTGCAAGAGCCCCGAGCCATGCTGGCCACTTGGACTAGCACCATTGGAGCCCTGGCAGGTTTGTCCAGTGCTGACCCATTGGCCAGTGAGCGGTCCTGGCGATGGTTTGATTTGCGACATGTACGTGATTACCACCTTTCATATTTTTGCTAAAGTGGCTCAGCTGGTGTTAAACGTTGGGTAGTTCTACAGCAGGTTCATGTAGTGATGCTGCTCCAGCCATGGGCAGGAGCAGGGTGCAGAGGGTGAGGGCAGGACAAGGTCAAGTGGCACATGCCCTGAATGGAGTCTGTGATGGTGAGAGGTGACAGTAGAGCAGCTCTGTGTCTGCATGTCTTCAGGAACTGTAATGCATATGGATGTTTCTTGCCTGATGGATGGATATGTAAATTTAAGCAGTGGTCTAGGCCTTCAGTGACCTCTGCTCATCTTCTTTTTGTGCCCTCAAGAGCTTGAGGTTCGTCTTCTCAAGCCCTTGAAACCCGCTTCTTGCTCCTCCCCATCATCTCCTCTCCCAGCAGACTGATATTGTGAATATTTCTTCTTTGTGATCCTCTTTACCCCCACTGCCATTTAATCTCCTCTTGTCCACGTCCAAGAAACAGGTCCACACGTGGAGACATTTCATGGCTCACCATTGCTAGCAGAGCTGGAGTCACTGGGGTGGATGCCTGGTTTGTCATAGCAGCCTGAGAAATAGTTTTCTGATACTGGTGGATGCTCAGAGCAAGTTACCAAGACCCACATTTCCAAAGCCCCTCTGGATTTGTGTCTTTGTACTTGCAAAAGCCCAGAAGAGCTACCTTGGCTCCACCCTTGACCCTCTTCCTGGGCACTGCCTGCCCTTGGTGCCTACAGCCATACACGAGTACCTGGGTGCTGGACACGGTAGGGTCAGACCAAGCTCTTAACTCCTCCACTACAGACAGCTTTGAAACTCTGGACCTTTGTGCGTGTCTGAAGCTCTATTTTCTGATGTCTGTAATGGAACAGTAACGCTTTTCACTGCTTTACCTCTTCTAACACAAACTCCTGTCCGATTCTCCAAGCATCAGTAATATTGAAATGCCTTTTCATGATACAGCTACCTTAATCACTGTGCTCAGATCATCTTCAGTAACCTACAGAAGGGAAATGGGCTCTGTAGCACATGGAGAGGTTAAGAAATAATGCTTGGTCACCTTTGCAAAGTAATTTGAGCTCTATATATGAAATAATAAGTACCAGACGAGAGCTATGCATTATTAGCCATCTCTTCTCTCCAATTGACCTTTCCCGGTCAGTTTAACACCCGGTTAGACTCGCATTTTATGCTAACTTGGCAACGTGCCCGTAGCATCTATTAGGATGTCCCACAAGTGCCTATTACCTCATCACGCAGACCATTATGGTCTGCTTTAATGAAACCAATGGTAAAATCACGTTAGATGGGCTGTAGCTGCTTGACGGTGCTGGATTAGAGACACCAGAACAAAAGACCCAGCATATGACAATGGACTTTGGCAAAGTGCTGGGAAGCTTGAAGGGAGTTTTATTTATTCTGTCACGTTGCTGCACTGACAGCACTCCTCCTCTGAGAGTTGTCGCTGTTTCCTCCTGTGCACCGCTCCTCGCGTGATAAATTCCGCAGCTCTCCCAGCGCTGTAGCATCCTCTCGGCTCGCAGTTTCTGCGGCAGGGACCAGCCAGTGCCTCAAG
>NW_009709148.1:17810-25811 GCF_000703405.1 Apaloderma vittatum
TGAAGGTACAAGCAGTGGGACAAGAGCAGCCAGTTGTCCTGGGGCAGGGCAGAGCCCTGATGTGGGGTCTGACTCATCTCCTGGCCAGTGCTGTCATCCTCTTTGCCCAGCCTGGTGCCGCTCTGCTGCACTGGGGACGGGGCTGGCTGCAGGGAAAAGGCCTTTATTTAGGTCAAGCGATTTTTCCATCAGGGCCAGTTCTGTGACATGCAATGCTGGGGGAAGCAAGGGGCCATAAATCACTCTGCTGCTAGTCACAGCCTTCAAATCTGCCTGCCTGTTTGCGTCCAAGTGCTTTGGGTAGCTCCTGGGCTGGTGCTGACCTTTCCCAAAGGCCAACTCACTCTGACCTTTCTAGCTGGAAACAAAAGTCACTAAAATTTCCTTTCGCTCCAGCTTTCTTATCGCACCAAACTTTAAGGGAGTAATTGTTACTGAATAACGAGTAACCCAGCTTTTAAATAATTTTACTCCATTTAATGTTCACATCGGTTCCCATTTTGATTAGCATTCAATGCTTGCTTGAAACAAGGAGTCTGCAACAGGGTTAATTCCATTAAACTGTGTGTTACAAAAAAATGTCAGCCATACCATTGCTGGAGGTAAAAACGAAAAGACTGGTCGAATGGGGGCAACTGGTCTAGGACTGTTCCCACCCTGGCAAACATATCCCTGAAAGAAGGTTTTGGGAAGAGTGAAGTCTGGGTTAAACGAGGGGGATGTTTGCATGGCACGATGCTGTGTACGGCACGTAGTACCACACAGAGAAAGAGGAGTTACAGACGCTTCCAGTATTGAGGTGAAAGCAGGATAGCCAAAACCCACAAGACAGTCTTGCTTGTGTTTCTTCTTTTAATTTCCATCAGCTTTCTGTCCTCTTTGAATAAGAGTTTTCATGCTGCACACTTTTTGGGTAAGCTTTACTTGTGTGTCGTTCTGACGAAAAACTTTTACTGTAATCCTTGATGATCAGAAAGGACAGAGACATTGGAATGTGGTGGGAAAGCCTCTGGGAAGATGCTTGGAGAAACAAAGGAGAAATCTTGAATGATCAGAGTCAGCTGGTTTTGATGTGCCCTACCCAGTGGTCCAAAAAGGGCCAAGCTCCCTCAACACAGATGGCGATACGTGTAGGGGAGACCCTGTTTCTGCCCTTGGCAGAGATGTTTATCCCTCCCCTCTCATCTTCTGGGGGGTCTCTAGTCTAATTTAGTCTTTCACATTGAAAGTTCTATTCTTCCTGCTGGTAGGAGATGTCTCGGCTACCCTCCGTGGTCATATTTGGAGACATTTACGCAGTTCTGGTATGCAAGGAGCCCTTTAAAACATTGATTTGAGCCAAAGAATTATTTCCTGTCCACGAGATTTACTGTCATCTCCCCTCTTTTTGGTGGCCAGGAGGGATTCTCCAGCAAGAATTCATCTTCCTCTGGACTTTATGTTTTCTGCATGCTGTGAACCTCCCATCAGTCCCACCACATACAGCTTAGAGCTGACTCTTGAGTGAGGCCACATGTGACAGGAGGCAACTGCTTTGGGTGCTGGGACATCCAACTCTCCCTCCTGGGCAAACTGTAACAGCTGTGTCTCCATGTCTGCGTGGCAAAATGTCCAAAAGTTGTACGCAACTTTGCCAGGTTATTTTGGTATTTTTGGCATTTATAGGCCGAGATCTGTTTTGTATGTGCTCTGCTGCTGCTTTGAACGCTTGCAAGGAAGGAAGAGAGCCGTGGTGCTCTGAGACCACTAAACTGATTATCCAAATTAAGATGAATGCAGCTGGGATAAATGCAGTTACAGAACGATGTCTCCAAGCATCTGGATAGCCAAAACCTCTGCGGGTTTGCCTGTGGCCCTTCAGAAGGCAGCCTTAAAAAAGTGTCTTGCATCTCCCAGCGCTTGATGCGAGAGGATGTCAGAGCAGCGTTTCTGTGGCCCCCGCTGCAGCCTGCTGGGAGGGAAGGGATGAACGGTCAGAGCTGGAGAATTCTTCCCAAGAGCAACGTTCCTTCAGATTCCCAGCTCTAGGAGTGGGGCTGACGGACAAGGTGGTGTTCTGCTGCCTGCCATCAAGAAACCTGAAGATTCGAAAAGGGCTTCAATCTGCCACACTTGGCAGTTTGGCACATTGTAATCTCCTTCCATCCTTCAGAAAGACAGAGTTAAATCTTTGCTTCTTGCCTACCCCTTTGGCTTTGTACTCTCATGACATAAGAACTCCATAGCTCTGCCGCAAATGGCCCCGAATTCTGATTTAATTTATAATATTTTTTAGTGACATAAATAGCATTCATTTCAAAGAGGAATGGCTCAGAAAAGAATTAATTGTTCTCCTGCTTCCATTTATTCCAGCTCTCCTGGTAGGCATACTGCTCAGTATCCCATAAATAAATGGGAGTTAAAATCTCATCACATTCTCGCCATGCTGGGAACTGGCCTTCTGGCTATATTGTACTCAAGGTAAAATTGCTGTAAGAAGCTGGTAATTTACCATTACTAGCCTAATGAAATATTTAATCAGATTAATCAATGTAACTTGATTAGTCAGTGTCCTCCTCAGACTGAGATCTAGTGGCATCACTTCCCCATTCTTTTGTAATGTGCTTTGGAGAACTTGATTTATTTATTTCCAGCATCTCCTCTCTTGTATCTGAGTTGCTACAGCTGGACTACAAAATCTGTTGCTCATTGATCAGCTCCAGGGGAAAGCATTTTCAAGAGCTGGCTGGAGAGGAACTGGTGTGTGATTAGACTGTAATCAAGGGTGCTTCATTTTTTCTTTTTACAAAGTCCTAGATGGGTTTCTATAGCGAGCCCTGGCCACGAGAGCTGTCTGTCGAGCGCTCCAGCGTGTCCCTCTTTGAGTTGCAGAGCAGGGCAAGGCTGGGGAATGTCAGCGAGGACCAGGGCAGGATCCAGGAGGACGCCCTCATTTCTGTACAGATGTTTTTCTCTTTTCAGACCTTTCTTACAGCAAAACATGCTCTGGGAGAGCAATCTGTCACACCCTCCCCTGGCTGGTGGTCCCTGGGGTCAGGCTTGGCTGTGTCCCCACCCAGGCACGCTGCTGGTACCCAGGGCTCTGTGAAAGTGTAAGTATGAATAAAACAGAACTGGAGGGAGAGGCATTTTGCTGATTCCTTTTTACAAACAAACCTTGAATCCATAGAAAAGTATTATCTTTTTTTTAATTTTTTTCCCCACTTCCCCCAACCCCAAGTCTGAAGCTGTACTGGTGATGGCACAACACAGTCAGCGTGGTGACGTGCAATGCTGCTTTTCAGTGCAAATATTCCCTGTGTACTACATCTTAACCGTGCTAAAGTAAATGAAAAATTAACCACGTGTAATAAGAAGGTGATCTATGGGGAAGTTGTGGATGCCTCATCTCTGGCAGTGCCCAAGGCCAGGTTGGACGGGACTTGGAGCAACCTGGGCTGGTGGGAAAGAGGTGTCCCTGCCCAGGGCAGGGAGGTTGGAGCTAGGTGATTTTTAAGGTCCTTTCCAACCCAAACCATTCTGTGTTTCTATCATAACGTTGTCTCTGGTTCCACATTGCTCGTGAGCGGTGTTTGCTCTTCAACAAGGACTGGGGATGTAGCATTATACAACATCAGGTTCACGAGGATTCAATCCTTCTGGAAATCCTAGTACAGAGCCTGGAAATGTTTGCTTTTTGCCAGCAGTCCCCAGCAGTGCCCTGCCCACAGGCATGGGTCCTGGGGGCAACCACTCATCCTGGGTTTGACTCCCCTTGGCTCCCTCTCACTGACGCTGTCATTGGAAACAATGCCTGGTTCCTTCAGCTCTGCTGACCTCTCTGCAGGCTGTCCCTTTCCCAAGCTCTCTGAGATTTCTGTTCACCAGCTTACATTGCTAGTATGCCGAAACCAAGCCTTGGAGAGACAAGGCAATGCAGCCAGTGCGCCTAAGCCACGTTTTCTCTGCTGTTGGGCTGCTTGTCCATGTTTCTAATATTTATTTATTTGTTTGCTTGTTTATTTTATTTATTTATTTATTTGTCTATTTTTACATCCCTCAGAGCTGTGGCTGGAGCTGGGGTCCCTCACGGTAGGACAATGGGGCTCTGTGCCCCTCTGCTAGGTTCTCTGTGCCACAGCCCAGCACAGAATCACTGAATCTCTTTGGTTGGAAAAGACCTTGAAGATCATCGAGTCCAACTGTTAACTCAGTACTGCCAGGTCAACCCTGAGCACCAGACAGGCAGGCTCCTATTCCTGCCTGCTCTCCTGGCTCTCCCCACTGCCTTGTAGGCACTTGTTGTCAGAAGCATCTCATCCTTTATATGCAGAATTGATTTCCTTGGTTAATTTTACTGCTGCACATCTTGAATAAGCATATGCAATATACAGCTTCAGCTACTGTTTTCCTGGCAACTAGTAATTTGAAGTTTTACTACACATTATATTACAGACCACAAAGTCGTTGACTTCCCCTGGCTGATCTCAAACGCACTTAAATCATGGATGAATGAACGTATTTTTCAGAGATAAGCCCAGAGCAAATGAATTGGTTTTATTTTTAATGCTGACTTGTTTCTAATGCCCAGTGACACATGAACCAACGATTGCCATCAGTTGTCCTCTTTCTCTGTAGGATATTGCTTTGGGCAGGATAATATCAGTGCATTTAGTATTATAAATCATCCCTCAGCCTTGATATTTCTTCTTTAAGGAAAAAGCTTAGGTTCAGCCTCCGAAAGATGGATCAAACCTTCCTCATTGTCGTGGTACCACTAAAATCAACAGCAAAACTCTTGTGATTTGACTGATTCAAGGATATCAGGGCATGGACGTATGTCTGTTGACCGACCTTGCTGAATGATGGGTGAAGACATGGAGAGGATGCTGATGGGTTCAAGTGGTCCCCAGAACCCCCTTCTTCTCCTGGGGCTGGGCACAAGGCGTCTGGAACCAGTGCTCAGGGTTTAGACAATGGCTGGTGTAAAATGTGTCCTGTACCTCTGGTTATCCCCCATGACCTTTCAGGTGTTCTGTACCCTCTCGCAGCTGAGGGAGAGTGACAAGGCTTTAATGCCAAATTCAATTTATTGGGCTACCACAGCTTTGTACAGTGGCCTGATAATGTTTTCCAGCTTTCTTTTCTATTCCTTTCCTAGTTTTTTACAATACTCCTTTGGCTTTTGTGATTTCTGCTAAGTACAGAGCTGATATTTTCACGGAACTCTCTTATAACACATAATATCTTCCAGGAAGACTGTAATTTCTTTGTAAAGAACAGCATTTTGCTACACTCAATTGTGTAAGCCATGAAAAGACCATTCCCTTGCGCTCTTGGTAGCGGGACAAACATACTAGATTAAAATATACCAAAAAGCACAAAAAGATCCTCAAGAATGCATCTCCAGGTGCAACTAAAGAAATCCATGTGCTTAAGGACTGTGATCTATTGCTCCTCCGGCCAGGTTTTCCACGTAAAATCAGAAATCCTCCCAGGAGAAAGGCAGATGTGGTTTTCCTGTGATGCGCCGGCAGCATCTCCGCTGTGATCCAGGTAATGAAGTAACTGCAGAGAGGTAAAAAGACCCGAGTGTGATACCAGAATGTGGATGAGGTGGGAGATAAAAGCATTAAAGTGCTGAGGCTCTGGCACATGAAATGGGGGGATGCACTTCCCCGTGCCCCAGTGGACAGAGAGGGATTTGCTCAGAGCCATCAGCCCGGGCTCGAGCACATTCTGCTCACAGACATCACCCACCTGAGGGGTCTGGGCACAGGTTGACCTAAGCCTGCAGAATCTGGCTCAGGGGTGAGAAAACTCAGCCCAGGCAGTGGCTCCCAGAGGCGTTTGCAGCCACAGCCGAGGTATCACGCACACCACTTAGCGGAGCCTGTCTTCCTTCTCTTTTTTCCCTTCAGCGGATCGCCTGTTTTTCGACATTTAGCCACGTTGTGCCATATGTTGTTTTTCACAGCATAATGATGTGAGGCACCTTAATGATGAAACCCTGGCATCCTTCCCAAAAGGTAAAGCGACAGAAACTTCTCCTCGCTCGCGACAGCCTATGCAGACCTGGCGGACGGGCCGGTATGACGAGCTCTGTCTTAACGAGCAGCTTTGCCTCGGGAGGTGCTAGGGCTGCCGTGCAGAATGCTGCTCAGGTGCAGCATGTCCTGGAGTCGTGCCATGTAATTTGGCCACCTAATTGAAGATGATGACCATGGGGAGGGGCCCAGAGTCCTCTGAGGAGCATCCCACTTGGATGCTGGCCCGCGAATCCTTCTCTGCATGGAGGAGGGGGGCTGAGCCCCTGAGCTGGGCGCTAGGGCAGATCTGATGCCCCCACACAGTTGCCCTCCCAAACGGTGCCAGAGCCTGTTTGCTTTTCTATATATTGTAAGAATGGCCATTATAACAGCTTTTTAAATACCCCTCAGAATATATGCTAGAGATCTAAGGAGCTGTTAACAGAGAGCATTTTAAATCTCTCTAGTATTGTTTATGGCAGCCTCTTGTGAATTTGCATGAAATGATAACTCTGCTGGGGGAATCAATTATGCCAGGCAGTTTGTTACATCATTTTTCAGTGTATTAATTTTAATTTCAACAGAGAAAAAGACATGATGAATGCATCTATCATTTCTGAACGAGGTGTTGTACAGTGGCCTCTTGGGACTCCTCCAGTTCTGCAGTCAATGCTATCAATAAAGAGGAAGAAGAAGTTTTGGGTAATTTCCAAATATGAGAAATTATTATAAATTGGAGTGAACTGGTGAATGCAATTATCAAAGGTCAGGTTTGTTCTCCACGCTGGGCATACAGCATCCATTTGGCTTTGACTGAACAAATTGATGCTGATAACTACCTCGGTGGAGTTGCACACTCGTACTTCAACGTCAGAGCAAGAGGTCTTCTGGTTCACTGCTGCTTCATTTGTTGCAGCCAGGTTTGGAACCTGCTGCCCTTATTTACCTGTAACATATCATTGAACCTGGGCTTCCAGTTCAGAGTGTTATAAACTCTTTACAAAGAAAAGTCACTTAAAATGTACAGTTTGCTTCTTAACCATGGCTCTTCTGTCTTGCACAGGATAGCTGCTATGCTTGTCTCTCATACTGGATTTGATATATTTAAAAGAAATTACTAAAATTACAGAAAGAGACCCTATATGCCCCACTTATATACCCATATATTATTTTGAGACCCTCTATACTTCCAGCCACACAAGACTTCCTTACTCAGAGAAAGTATTATCCTGTTACTGGAAATTTCACAGGGATTTTCTTGTGCTTCATTTTTTATCAATGCAGTCATCACTTCACCATTTTTTACTCCTCTTCTTTATCCCACACATGTCTGTTAGTACTAAAATGAAAGAAAGTGAGAAAATGAAAGTAGAAATCTTATCCTGTTAGTCTATGATTTTAACATGTGGAAAAGGAAAAACAAATGCTAATGGGAATCTGAAAATCAGGAAAATGAAAACTCATTTGAAAAATATTTATTAGCCTATTCTATCTCCTCCCAGCTCTGCTTGTTTTTTGTGAAATTCCCCCATCCTGCATCAGTGCATAAAATCACCATGGGCAGGAGCCACTATGGGGCTGTGAGTTGGGCTGGCTGAAATGAAAAGCTTTTCATCACTGGCTGAGGAAGGCCAGTTTCATCTGTCTTCCACGTTACTCGTTGAGCGTGAGCTATACTGAGCATAAGGGATGTCACCAGAGCCTCCTGAGCATCTGAAGGGACCCCCTGGGCACACCTTCTGCAGCTTCCAGTGGCAGCCCCAGGGTATCACAGCTACAACCCAGTGTGTTTCTAACAGGAAGGGAAACCAGGCACTTGTGTTCTGGGTGCTCACAACATGCTCGATTTCATGTTTCTCTGCTTACCTGGGGTGGGCAGAGGGATGAAGTAAACCAGGCTGCCCCAGCTTCGGTTCCTGTGTGATGGCAGCGGGGATGGGGTAGGAGGGCAGAGCTGAGGATGCTCACCCCCCAGAGGGATGTCAACTCCCCC
>NW_009709148.1:25871-52966 GCF_000703405.1 Apaloderma vittatum
CCCATCCCCCGAGCTCACACACCAGCCCTGCTCTCCCGCAGCTACTTTTTAGCAAAATACCTTAAAACGCTGAGCAAACCTCACGGGGAGACAACCCACTCTGCTGAAATTTGGCGTTTGGGATGCACTCCCAAGGAACCACCGCGGGCACGCAGCCTTTGGGTACGCAAGGAAAAGGGTTAGTTCATGTGGTGTGGCAGGTACTGCTGGTGTGGGCTACAGCACTGGCCAAGCCAGGCTCCTTGGTGGACACGAACTCTCCTCCTTCTTGTTCCTGCTCCCTGGCCACGGTTGATCCAGCAACCAGTGGTTTCTCCCAGCACGCTTCTCTCTGGACTGTCCCCTGTGGCTGGGTCATATCTAATTTATGAGAGCGCTCAGAGATTTTTCTTACATCTTCCTTCTCTCCTGCATTTTTAACTATTCTGTTCTCCTTCCTTTCTACTACCCTCCTGCCAGCAGAGCCTCTTCAGCCTTTCTGGCTCTCGAACAGTGCAGCAGGTGTACAGGTCCATATCTGGGCTGTCCAGCTGCCCGCAGGTGCCTGGGGCTGGTGGGGGTCTGTGCTGGGGCAGCAGCTCAGCCCTAGCCCCACGCTGGTCACCCAACCTCTCACTCAGCCCGTGTCATCGCAGAGGTACGAGGCCAGCTTGAAGATCACGTGCGGGAGGAGATCCAGCCAGTTGAGGTGTAGGTTGTTTCAACTATTGTTCATTCTTAATTACGGGAGAAGAGTTTCATTAATCATGCTTTGTGCTGCCTCCTTTATTCCTCTGTACACCACTATCTGCAGCAAACCAGAGTGTCACTGGCGGAGTGGGACATTTTTGGGAGCAGCATGACATGTGTCCTCTTCTTCCTGCTCCTTCTGCCTAAAATATCTCATTTTCTGCCCTAGGAAAGGGAAGAAAGAGAGATCCTGGCTCAGCAGGAGGTGACAGCCTCTCCATGAGGTGACCAGGGACATCGGTCACTGCACAGTGGCTGCAGACCCCCACGCGCAGGGGCTGTGGTGGGAACACATGGGGCAAAGGCGTGAAACTCGCAACTCATTAAATGTGGAAACTCAAATGATGGCATCTTTTCAAGATGTTTGTGTAACATACAAAGAAACCATTCATATTTAGTTAATATATACAATACATGCACGTGCATGCATACGTATACAAGCCATATGTATTTATAAAATCTTCAGCCTAACGGTCAATCATCAATATTTTTTTCACCACAACGAAAACATAACTGCTTTTTGTGAAGCTTGCACAGATCAAATACAAAATTATTCAGGTTAATCAAAATTACAGCCGAATGTTAAGTGTTGCAGAAGCCTCTTATGATATTGAGTAACTGTCAAATAAAATGGCTGACGAAATTTCATTTAAAAATGAGCAGTGGTGCCCAGGAGAGAAAAATAACCTTCATTTTACATCTGCAGTGATGGGCTCCAGCTAACATTATGCAGAAAAGTGATCTTTCCTGTGTAGAAAAATAAACCATTTCCCTGGGAGGAGCTCATTTATCCCCACTTGTCGCTGGTGGTTGAAACCATCATTCCGCTGTGAGGTATTTCTCACGCAGCGCTGAGCTGTAATGCAGGGTTATCACAAATGTGGGATGTTGTGTAGGACAATGCTTTAAAGGCACTGAGTGAATGGTCAAATTCCAGGGCAACACATGCATTGGTGACTGTCAGACCTAGAGGTCTAGGGGCAGCCCCCGGCTCCCGAAATCTCTGCAGACTCCTTCCTGGTGGGGGTACAGATGTCATCTCACTTTCCAGGACCTCCCAACCCTTCATTCTTATCCTCCTCATCAATCATCTGCTTGTTGATCCCTGTCCCACTGTTTTGTGAAAGATTTGGGTTGGTGAAGATGTTTCTGGAGGAGGTCTTGTTTGCTCATGTTCTGTTTTATTCAGGTGCACCGAAGCCTTAAAAACTGCATTCAGGGCAGTTGTTCCTGCAGAGGCAGCAGGTTAGATTGAACAGGAGCTGGGAGGATGGTTTGCCCCCATTTTACTATCCCGGGGGGTGGGCTGGGCTGTGGAGCTGTGGGCTGCTGGTTGGGGGTGCTCACAGAACCCCCTCCCCGGGCACGCTGTCACAGGGGAAGGGCCACAGACACTTAAGATGCTTAAGATACAGGTAAGGAAATTAACTGATTCCAAAGTACAGGAGAAGCTTGGCAAAGGTTTAGCTGAGCTGAGCGATGCGCAGCCTCGTGCTACACGAGTGTGCCACTCTCCGGTCAGCCTGCACGGGCTCCTCTGGCACATCCCCTAACCCCTCTGCAGTGCTTTCTGCAGCTGGTAGCAAATGACTTGTTACCTGGATGACATTTAAAGCTTTGTACCTTTTAGAGATCTGTCTAGACAACAGGTATGTAAAGAATGAGGGCTGGGAAAAGCCACTGGCACAAAGTCCAAACAGGCTTTATTACAGCGATGGCCACAGCACTTTGTTTTTTCCTTAGTATCTATTCCTGTTGCTTGCAGATATGTGAAGTGATGAAGCCGAGACTTATTGGCGTGCTGTAAGCAACCAATCCCTTAAGAAACTTCTGCTGTGCTTAATCACTGAGAGGTATTTAGCTCCAGAAATTACCCTTGCTTGTCACCCCGCACCACGGTGGGCACAGCAGCTGGCAAATCCTCCTTCATCCCCCCTTGCCTGCAGCCCTGCTTGCCTTGGCTGGGCTTGGCACAGCTTCCTCCCGGCTTCAGGACTCTTCTTACCACAGAGGAATGCTTCACCTGTGCATTTATTCAAATGTAATGTGCTTTTATGGCCTTTTAGTTCTTAACTGTTGTAAACTTGCAGCAGATTTTTACGGTCTCAAATTCATATTGTGCCAGTTGGATAGCTTGATCCCAGGGGGAAATATTCTGGTTGGTAATACAGGCTCTTCATGCCATCGTTAAAAGCTGTGGTGGCAGATGTAAGTGGTGAGGGTGGGTATGGATGAGGAGCACGCTGATCTTTGTGCCGCCCATGTCTGCGCCCTGCACGTTGGTTAATGACACGATCATTCATCTTCGGATGCTTTAAGATTTGTGGGTGTTCGAAATATTAATCTTGAAGTGAGCATTTGATTCAGTCAGCAAAATAAGAATCCACAGTTCGCTATTCCCCAAGCCTCAGGGACCCTCTGCAGTGATGCCTTGACCTTCCCCGCCCTCTCTCGGAGCACCAGTTGCTGTTGGGGCTCAGTGGCAGAGCAAAGGTGACAGGAGGCAGAAGCTCTTGGCTTTGGCCCTGTGGGACACACACCCATGCCTGGCGAAGGGTACGTGGCTGCCCACAAGCTGCATGGTCCTTCAGTACACAGGCCTGCTCCTCTGGGAACTCTTCCAGAGCATCGCTCAACCTCAGAGTGGAAAAAGATGATCAGCCATAGACCAGGGGCTTGGGTCCTTTTCAGTCAGTTAAAATTTACTTGATGCATGGAAGAACCCTGTTGGTTTCAGGATCAAATCTGGTCTCTTGCCTTTGCTCTTTCTTTAATGTTTTTAAACATCCCAATGAGACCATGAATTACTGTGGATTTCTGGGCTTTTCAAACCTCTGAAGGCTCTGAGTGGCCGTACATGCTCTGGGAACGTGACCGTGCCTCTAATGGTGTCGCTCCTCCCTGCCTGAAACCCTTGAGCCACAGCCCAGGGCTGGCTTTTCTTAGTGTCCCCCATGGGTCTGTAGTTCATCTTTGCTTTTCCTTCCCTTTCATCAAAATAATGTTAAAGCTGAGCAGTTGGAGACTTAGTGAGTGCTTTATGAACCACAGAAAAAAATTATTAAATGGCATATACTTTAGAGATTTTCTGTATGAAGAGTTTTTGAGCTGCAAGAACACTGTGGAGAATGCTGCATTTTTGGTGGCAGCCACTGTGGCTGCTAGCAAGAGTGGGTGGGCTAATCACAGCAGGCTTGGAAGGGGAAGGAGTTGGGCTTTGGGGTGGATCATCCCACTTACACGCAGCTCTGTGAGGTGTGGTGGTGTCTGCCTGGGGACCCAGCTCTTCCTGCTCATACCATAGCAAAATGTCCCTATTCTATTCCATTCCATTCCACATTCCAGTCTATAGTCTATAGTCTATAGTCTATAGTCTATAGTCTATAGTCTATAGTCTATATTCTATTCCATTCCAAACAGCAGCTTTTTCAACTAGAAATTGCAGAAGTGTGAGCTAATTACCAGGGCCTTTTATAAGAGGGTGCTAAATGTTGTGATTTCGGGGTGTTAGAGTATTTTTCATTGCCACCGGAAATATCTCCTCTGAACTCCCCCAGAAATTATTTTCTTAGCGATGAATGCATTATCTTGTTTTCAGATCATGCACCTCTGCTGGGGAATGTGTTGCTAAAGAAACAGAATTATGCTGGGAAACCTGTTAGATAATGGCAGGCTGCTACATTAATAGTTTTGAGATTTAGCCCTGGGAATAATTTGGAGACTGTTGAAAGGGGAATGGTATTCTGCTCCCTGTCACATTTGAAATTAAAGCTGCAGCGAGAGCTGCCCGGCTAAAGGCATCTCGCGAGGGCTGGGGCGGGGTCTGGTCCCAGCCCAGTGCTCAGCACGGTGCAGGATGAAACTAGAGCTGTGGCAGAGCCAGCCCTGAGCTCCCCGAGCATGTTCGGTGCAGGAAGGTGGAGAAATGGCTCTGGAGCAGCTTCACCCCACACATCACGTCGGCAGCAAGGGGAAGTTTGATGCGCAGCTCTGGGTGCCCCCCCTAGGGAGCCCTTGGAGTGTGGGGGGATGCTGACCACAGCTTGACATGAGAGCATCGGTCTCGGGTCCACAAAACGTTGTCTCAGGATGCCAAAATCAGTATGTAGAAAACAGAAAAGCCCCACAAGGGTGTGGGTGAAACAACAGCGATATTCCCCTTGGACTCTGGCTGCTGTTGTTCAGGTTTGTTGCTTATCAAGCTGAGCTCCCTTTGATGGTATCTTTTTTTCTTACGATTTGTCTAAAATACAAATCCGTCATGAAAGTTTCTTTTAAAATGTGTGTTGCTTCATCCAAGTACCTGGAATGATGGCTCTCCCAAGTACATATTTAAACAGCCTTCAGAATGGTATTATTTGTCAGAAAATAATATATGACAGCGGATAAATAACATGCTTATTTTAAAGCATATATTGTTATTTCTACAAACAGACAGCTGCTCGTATCAATTAAATAAATAGATATTTTGACAGCATGGAAGAAGGATGCTCACACATTGCTGTTCTTTACCTCTTTTCCCGTTCACACAGCAAGCTGCCGAGGGAAGGGCTGTCAGGACCCAGGTGCCATCAGAGGTAAGGGCTGAGGGTCTGCAGGAGGGAACGTGCACAGGAGCAGGGCAGCATCCCCTTGTAGCAGGCAAGGTGACAAGCGAGGTGACAGCAAGCATACTTCATTTATTTTCAAATATAGCAACTGGCAGCGTGGAGGAGCAAGTTGCATGCTCATGATTTCTGATATGTTTCCATCATTACTGGTTGCTCAGAAGTTTAGGAGGTTATTTTTACAGTCTCTGGGTATTTAATAGGACCAGTCACTGTAGTGCCTGCTGCTGAGCTGAGTTTTGCTACAAAATTCATGAATATAGAAGTAAAGGGAAAAAAATTAGAAAAGCCAATGGCATGGAGCAATGCTTCCAGCTCTTATTAGCTCGCAGGAGACAGGTTGGTCTCTTTGGGTGATGTATCACCAGGTGACACAGCTTTGACATCCGGGGAGAGCAGATGGGGAAAAGCTTCCTAGGCTGCTCGATGTGTCAGTAATGCTTTTCACCACATTCCCCATCCGAGATGCATGATTTGTTCTCCAAAAGCCCAATTCCAAGACTTTTTTTTTTTTTCATCTGTGTTTTGCTATCTGGACAAGGGAAGGACAAATAAACAAAGCAAAACTCTGCTTATTTGGAGAAAGCAGGGAAGGAGCCACAAGCAGGAGAAGCATCTGTCAGATAATACCTGCACGGTTATTTCATTGCATGTTTTATAACAGCTTTTCTCTGGCCATCGTGTTTTATGTTTTCTCACTGTGCTCCTTCATGTATCATTAATCCCAGTCATGTCCAAACAGAGATCTCTGGGGTTCCCTAGCTCAGAAACCCATGACGAAGGCGCTGTCTGCGATGAAATGCAAAGGGACATAATGCAGTTGTGCAATGAAATGTGGAAAACAGATGAAAGGAAGGATGCGTTGCACAGCGCACCCTTATCTTCTGCGGTTTTATTGATGGGCCTCATTGCAACGAGATGCTCCTGAAGCTGAGAGTTTATTAGGATTTAAGATGGTTTGAAGTTTGCACAGGTGAGGAGACCGTCCCCTGCAATATTAGGTAGAATAAATACAATGCAGGCACTTTTGCTTCAAAGCATATATTGTCCACAACTTGAGCAGCTGGGAGGAAAATGCCATTTATCGGCAATTCCTTTCATAATTCCTCTCCTTTTTTTTTCTCTTCCATTTTTTTGGTGGCTGAACAGCTGGGCCCATGACAAAAAGGAAGAAAACACTCATTCTGCTTGTAGGAGAGAGTTTGCACCTGGGCTGAGGGCTCGCTTCCTCCTGATTGCTCTTGGGCAAAGAATTTGCAGTGAAAACTGGGTGTTTTTTCTCTGTGAGAGATCAAAAGCTGACCTGCTCCCCAAAGCTGGCCTTGGGGGCTCCACATGAAGCCTGAGTTCAGTTGCTACTGAAGAAACCTACTGATTCCCACCCTGGGACTGAGCATTTTTGGTGTCCATCTGCAAAGCGCTTGGGTACGCACGTGACTCCCTGAGCAGTTTCCCATGGTGAAGTTTCCAACCCATCCTCCCAAATGCAGAAATTGGACCCAGCTCAGAGCAGCATCTGTGCAGGTTACCTCCTGTGTTGAGAAGAAGTGTGGAACTTGGGGAAAATTGTGTGTTTTGGAGACCGACACTTGTTCAGATCGCTTATGAGATTCAATGAGTTTGGGGGGGAAATACCTATAAACATGAGTTTGTGTAAAAATCCTCCCTCTTTCATTTGGGTAAGTTAAAGACAGTGTCTTTAGCCTGGAACCAGAGATTTGTGTCAATGAAAAATCTTTAGATTAGATGTTAGAAAAAAGTTCTGTACCATGAGGGTGGTGAAACTCTGGCACAGGTTGCCCAGAGAGATGATGGAGGCTCCATCCCTGGAGACATTCAAGGTCAGGTTGGACGGGGTTCTGAGCAACTTGATCTGGTTAAAGATGTTCCTGCTCACTGCAGTGAGGTTGGACTGGGTGACTTTGAAAGGTCTTTTCCAACCCAACACATTCTATGATTCTATGATCTTATGATTCTATGTCTGCAGTTCTATAATATAGCAATGAACCTGAGTATTCTTTACATTTTTTTCTCACATATAAATCAGAAGCAGGAGGCTAAGATGGGTGATACCAAGGCTGGTGTGTTTTGCTTGATTAGATGCAGTCACCCATCCAGGCAAAGCCTGAGCTTGGGGCTGCCCAGCTGCCGTGGAAGGACGTTGCTGGTCATCGTGGGATCAGACAGACACTTTTTCTGTCTGGTTTCTCTGCATCACCATCAAATGTGAGCCTGAGATACAATCTCTGATCAACAAAAAAACACACACACAAAAATCTGCCCTGTGGCCCAGTAAACCAAACCTTAGCAAAATAAGTAAATGGATGGATGAATGGATAAATGAAAATTGAATGACTTAGAGGAAAGTTTTTACAGACAATCCAGACCCCACATTAATTTTAGAGGATGGTGAGATTCTCTTTCCCGCTGGTGACACTCTGCAACTCTGACATTGGATGCTTTCCTGCTCTTTCTGGCTGGAAAATCATAAAGCTGGTAACTCCACCTACCTTAAGGCAGTTCTTCAGCACACATGCCCTCTTCAAGCATGGCCCACTATTAAGTTTCATCCAAACACTCATTAGTCCCAAATGAATTTTTTATTAATCTCATCTTTTTTGCATAAGAATTTTGAGTCTGGTACTGTGCCATATGTTTGACTGATGCCTGGATCAGCAGATTCTACCTCATTTTTCTTGTCTGGACAGCGAAAGCATTTTCTGGGGAGCTCACCTTTTGGGGCAAGGATGTTTCCCCATAGACATCAGCTTAGTCCATTCCCAATTCTTCCCCAGTCCCTTTCCTTCTACTGGGCCTTTGCAGAGCAGCCTGCCTTCCCGGAACCCACGAGCACCTTCAGTTTGAAATGCTCCTCAGCCTCTAGCAGCCCATCTTCACTAGTGCTTTGCTGGAGCCTTTTGTCTGTGATTGGCAAATTTTCTGCAATACTGACTTGATGTGGTCTATAGGTCACAACTCCCATGTCCCAGGAATCATTCATCCTAATTTCAGTGTCTGTGAAGCTGCTGAAGTAATACAAGTACCTCCTTTTTCCTTCCTGCCCTTTGATTTGTGTGGGAAAGAAGCAAGCCCAGCCACAGCACCCTGTTTCTCTAGTTTTCCTTCATCCACAGTTACAAATAGTCAGCCAACTATTCACCCAATCATCATGAATCCAGGCACTTGGTTTGTTTTTGTGCTTTAGACTCAAACGAATGGGAAAGACATGCTAATTACTTTCATTCACTCATGTTAATGAGATCTTCATACATTCACCCCTCTGGAGCAGCCCAAACACCAGCACCCTGGTTCTCCTCTGTTCCATCCATCCATCCATCCATCCATCCATCTGTCCATCCCCTTCCACCCCATCTCTCCCACCACAACGACCTGGTGTTGTAAGGGGGAAAGGTCTAATGACAGGAAAATGCCGTTTGGAGGTGTGCAGTCTTGCAGAAACTCAGTCAAAACCCATTAAGCTGTAGCAGGAATAGCTTATGCTCACACAGGCCTTCCGGTGATTAAATTGACAAATTACAGCATTGTCTTGGTGCTTGCCCATGCCAGCATCCCCATCAGCAGCCCCAACGTGCATCGTTCCAACTGCAGTGTGTTTCAGGTGTCCTTGGGGACCGAGTCCAATTAGGCAACAAGCACTGGATGCTTTAAGGAGCCCATAAAAATGCAGCTGCCATCAAAGGGCAGAAATAGCACAAGTTGGCTAATGGATTATCTAAATTGGGAGAAGTTGAGAACACCTCCCTGAGATGAGAGGAGAGCTGGCATCGCACTACAGTTATCGCTGTGAAAAATAAAGAGTATTTTTTTTGTGTTGTGAATTGCAAGGAGCAGTAAATGCATTCTGCTGCATAATCACTTATTCATCTTAGCATGAATCTTGGATATCTATTTAGATAAAATAAAACCTTAGGTGGTGTGAGCTTTAACTCAGCTTGGAAGTAATTCATGTTCCCAGTGCAGCAATAAAAAGAATTTATCCAATTGTTTCTGTGGCTCTTTCTTAAAGAAAGTGGAGCATTCACTACGGGAACACCTCGGATGGGGCTAACGGGCCAAGCTGAGCGGCAGCCAGCCCAGCCCAGCTCCCATGGGCCAGGGTCATGAGGGATGGACCCTGAGTGGGCAGGGACAGAGTTTGGGTACATTGGTAGCCAGCTCAAAAACAACAGCCTGGGCTGCCAACGAGGTCACAATCTGGGTCAAGAACATATAACCCAAGAGGTGTTCCAAGGTGTGCATATGTGTGTGTATTTCCATATAGAATCATTATGGTTGGAAAAGACCTTCAAGATCATCAAGTCCAACCACTCTCTAAGTCTCCCAGGCCCATTTCTAAACCACATCCCCGTATAACACACCTAGATGGCTTTTAAACACAGCCAGGGGTGGTGACTCAGCCACTGCCCTAGGCAGCCTGTTCCAGTCTTTGACAACATTTTCATGCATGATACCCCTTTTTATGTCTGTATCTATAGCTATATCTAATACACGTATATAATCTATATGCCTTATTATATTCATATCTATACCCTTATCCATAACTATGTCTACCTATATCTATATCATCTGTATACAAGGGCTGTAGTGACAGGCTGAGGGTTAATAGGTGGAAGCTGGAAGAACGTGCTCACAACAATGCTGGAAGCGCGTAGGTTTAGACTAGATCTAAGGAAGAAGCTCTTTACCCTGAGGGTGCTGAGGCACTGGCACAGGTTGCCCAGGGAGGCTGGGGATGCTCCATCCCTGGAGGTGTCCAAGGCCAGGCTGGGTGGAGCCTTGAGCCACCTGATCTAGTGGGAGAATCTAGGGGGGTTGGAACTAGATAATCTTTGAGGTCTCTTTCAATCCAAATCATTCTATGATTCTATGATTCTGTATCTATATCTAATCTATATCTCTATCTATCTATATACTCAAAATCAGATTGGACAGGGCTCTGAGCAACCTGATCTCGTTGAAGCTGTCCCTGCTCACTGCAGGGGGGTTGGACTGCATGACCTTCAGAGGTCCCTTCCAGCTCAACACATTCTGTGATTCTGTGATAGCTAATCTATATCTACATAAATTATAGATATATTGATAAGATACGTATCTATATCTAGAGATATAGATTTCCTTTCCCCTGTTGAACTGACAGTAAAGTTGTCATTTCTCAAATCTGTATGGAATGCAAAAATTAGAAAAAAATGCCACATTGGCAATATGTGAAAGCTTTTCTTTGATCACAGTAAAATGTTTTTTTCTTGTTTTATGAGCAAGGTCTTCAAAACTGTTTCAGGCTGTTTAATAAATCCAATAAAATGTCAATTCAGTGTTCATATGATTGTGCCAGTAATGGTGCATTGAATCACCACATTGATAGTGAAATCCCGTTTAATGTTTCAAAGGGCAATATTTTATGTATGTGATTTTTTTTTTAAACAGAGTTTTCTGAATGGAATGAATACAAATCATCTTTTTCAGGAGAAAATCAAATACTTTTTGCAATATAAAAATATATATTGGATATAGATAACCCAAACCCAAGTCTGAGTTATTTTTATCTATATGAATGTGTACGTAGTATCTATCAGTTTTATATATATTATACATACAATATAATATATAAACCACAAATTATATATATATACACTAATGCTTTAATAATAGTTTTGCCTTATTGTATATACTATGCATTATATATTTTACATAATGAGATATATATTTCTATTTAACTGTGAAGAAATAGAAACTTATTTCTATACATTTCTATAATATACATGGAAATATATTTCTACTTGTTAAGAAAAATAATAACTGTATGAAGTTTCAAAGGGGATCTGTGCCAGGTGCTGTCGGTCGGGGCGATGCCGCGGTCCCAGCCCTGAGGGGGTATATGGGGGCAGAGGCAGCACAGGGACCATCCTCCTCCAGCCTCAAACCCCACGTTAAGCTTTTCAAATCCCTCATAGGTTTTGAAATAGCTTTCTGAAGTTCATCTTTCCCTGCAACTTCCATAATGTGAGAAGATTTGAAGGCTTTAACGGTGAATAAGAGTCAGTACGTTACGGTAAGTCTGACTGGCATTTTATGATGAAGGGCCAGGCTCCAGTCAGGAAACTGGAAATGGAGCTAAAAAGATGTATTTAGCTTCCTCCTTGTCCCTTTTGATCATTTCCCCACACGCTCTGACCATTCCTTTCAGATGGATTTAAACTGCGTGAGTAAAATTAACTGAGCATTAAAATAAAGAAAGATAATAGCAAGGACCAGAAGGAGGGGAAGAGAAGGCTTTCAGATCCTCTGCAAAACACAGATATCAGAACATAATAAGCAGCATATCAGACCATTATCTTTTTAACTTAAAAGCCGCATGATGTTGGAAAACCATGGAAACAACACTAGAGTAGATAACCAGGTTTTAAAATTCACAGCAGAGGGGAGGGCAGCAATATGTCATTGTTGATACTTATTTTAAAAATAACTAGTTTTGGTAAACGTTGGAAACTAGATGAATTTCAGCTTAATATGACAACTACGCTGATGGGGATTGATCGGTACAGTGTGGTCGGTCAGAGGTGACTGGCTGTTGCTCCCTTTTGCCCCCCCAGGCAGGGTGCTGCACCTCAGGATGCTGAGCCCTTGAGGTGCTGAGCCCTTGGGATGTTGAGTTTTCAGGATCCTGAGCCCTTGAGGTGCTGACTCCTTGGGATGCTGAGCCCCTGGGATACTGAGCGGTCAGGATGCTGAGTCTTTGGGATGCTGAGACTTTGGGATGCTGAGCCCTTGGGATACTATGTCTCTGGGGTGCTGAGCCCTTGGGATGCTGAACCCCTGGGATGGTGAGTTCTCAGGATCCTGAGCCCTCGGGGTGCTGAGTCCCTGGAATGCTGTGTCTCTGGGATGTTGAGCCCTCAGGATGCTGAATCCTTGGGATGCTGTGTCCCCAGGATACTGAGCTTTCAGGGTGCCGAGCCCCAGTGATGCTGAGCACCCACATCGCACGGGGCTGGTGCAGGGGTCCTCTGCAGGCTGGGATGCTGCTGTGTCTGCAGGCTCATCCCCTCTCCCAAGGCTGATGGGGGGCTGTGACAGCGGGGACAGACATGGAGGCAGGCTGGGCAGTCCTTGCTCCTGCCCCTGCAGGGATGAGCCAGGCTGGTTCCATGAACGCACAACAGCAGCACATAAATATTGATGTGAATCTATCCCGGCTCCTGGAAACACCGAGACAAACAGCTATTTCTCTTGCTGAATGGGATTGAAATACCAAGCCCCAAAGCTTCAAAATATTGATGGCATTATTAAAATGGGACCTTTAATTTTGCATTAAGATCATTTTAGTGCTGGAATTCAGGAATTTAATTATGCATGATCCCCAGCCTCAGTGCTTTGCCTAAATTAGTTTGCAGTTTTCATTTATACTTCTACGCTTAGCTTGTAATTTAGCCTCTTGTGTAGAAAGGGCTAAATGTTGCCAAACGCCTGCTTGTGGTTAGCTGCAGCAAGCCCTTGGAAATAAATATGCAGATACTGTAGTCACGGGTAAGTGTGGAAGGTTATGAAGAAAACTGGGAGGAAAATTTGGGAAGCTGATCCCAAGGAGAGCTGCAATGAGAGGCACAATGCAAACTCTCTCTGATACAAACCCAGAGATCTCCTATTCCTTGGGGTGGGCAAACACCTGCTAGTTTTGCTAGAGCCACGAGGGGTTGGTACAGCAGAAATATGGTGCTGAAACATCTTTCAGGATCTCACAGTCCCCATGGGCACAGGTCCAGTTGGGAAAGTATCCTGGGACATCCCTCAAGTCCACCTGCCCCACAGCTTTCCACCACGCTGCTGGAATTTCTTGTACTGCCTCAGGTTTTTCCTCTTTCTAACCCATGTTAAATTTTTGGCAGATGGCTAAGGGCACCTTTTATACTTTCCTCCTAGGGTAGGAATCTCCAAGTATGGATCTTAGAAGTGGATTTCCTAGGGCATCTGAAGTCTTCTCCCCAGCAGAAAGGCCTGGGGAGGAAACTTCTACTCATAAATGAGGTGTGCTGAAAGAGAAACTAAGTCTGATCTAAATCCAGATGTTCTAGACAGGAGAAGAGATAGCAGCTTAGCTCAGAGAAAAAGGAAACCAAATTGAAGGAAACAGGAAAATCAACGTTAAAATCTATGGTCACTCCAGCTTTAATTGAAAATTATTCTTCTTGGTCCTGCCCGCTTCCCCAAGTCAGCTTTGAAGATCTCATCTGCCTTCTGCCTCCCCGCTGCAATCCCGAACATCTGCGCACAGATCCCTCTGTGCCACCACCATCTGTTAGACCTTCACTTAACCTTGCCGGTCCTCTTCTCCGTGCCTTTTTTTCAGGTTAGTAAGGTAAACTTTGATTTTAAACTTTTAAAACATTGCCTTGATTGGCTTTTATTTTTTTATGTTAAGTATCTCTTACACCTGTGGCATTTTTGAAATAATTACATTTCTGGTATTTAACAAATAGTTGCAAATTAAAGGAGCGCATGCTGAAAGTCAGAGCAGATGGGCTGAATAAATATATTGATTTGGGAAGAATACCAAGAGAAATAACCTGCCTTTTCAGGGCAGGGAAGAAGGGAAAGGAGAAATAAAGTTAGTAGAATAATTCTGTTATCTTCAGAAAAATTGCCGTGACCTCGGTAGTAGCTGATAGGCTGGCAGCTACAAGAAGAAAGAGGTTGGAGAAAGCCAGTTGGGGGGAGGTTACAACATGGCAAAGGCAATTAGGGCATGCATGGTGGGTGTATGATGCTGCACATTGTAAAGCAAATGGACCTGACCCAAACCTGGGCTGCAAGCCCTGATGAACTCACACAGCTGGGTGAGAGCAGCTCTCCTCACCCTTTACGCAGCTGTGGCCAGTTACCAGGGCTATTTATTTTTCTTGAGGGGCAGGAGCAGCTCCTGGAGCTGCAACTGGTGCTTTGGGCAAGGAGGCAGCGGTTTGGTGAGTGTTGGGAGTGCCGGCTCCTGCCTGGTGGTGGTTCTGCTCTTCCAACAGCTGTTGCTTTATGTTTTGAAACATCACACCTTTAAATCTTCCCCTCAACAGCTTCTGCCTGATATATGGGTTTTAAACTAGAGCCGAGAGAATTTTCATCTCCAGTTTTATGTTTGTTCCTATACTGCTTTTGTTTTCAGCTCAAACAGTGTTTCACCTCCTCAGTGTTTTCCTGCTTCTAGGCAGCAATAGTATCAAGCGAAAAAACCCTCAGGAATAATGAATGGTGCAGAATAGGGAAAAGACTGTTTGCTCAGCCTCTCCCAAATACACTGAGGGATGAGGCATGTTGGAAGTTTGTGGGTTCATCTCCTCTTTGCCCAGACAACAGCTGCCTGCGGTGGGTGTAGGCCAGCCCACCTGGGAAGAAAATGGCAAATTTCCATGGTTTAATTTTGTGTGTAGACTGGGACACGTGACCGCTGTTGGAAGCTTCTTCATCAAAGATGAAGACCAGTTTGGGTTGAAAGGGAACTTAAAACCTATCTCGTTCCACTCCCCTGCCATGGGCAGGGACATCTCCCACCAGAGCAGGTTACTCAAACCCCCGTCCAACCTGGCCTTGAATTGGCATCAGTTAGCAAAAGTCCAAGGAATCCCTGAAGTGTAATTGCTTTTATGGAAGTTAAACCTTCCAGTTCTGCACCATATAATGCACAAGAGAGTTCCTGGGGTGGGAGGTTACTGCCAGTGACTGTGCTAAAACATCTCACCATAGTCTCTTTCAGATGGGAGGGCTGTTTTCTGGTCTTGGCAATGAAAGACTTTTTGTATTTGTGTACAACAATAGTTCAGTGGAGAAATCGATGCGTTCAGCTCCTCTTTCTTTCCTCGATCACTTTGGCCGTTTGTCAATTTGAAATGCTTTGCCTGGACAGGCAGAATGAACCACTCCTGTAGCTTGGTAGAGAGTGCACGAGCTGACTGAGAAGAGTTTCCCTTGTAGGTCTCCCTGGCATTTATTACATAGAGTTGTGGACATTAAATCAGCAGAACTGCTGCAATGCTCCAGCCAAACCAGTGACTGGATCCATGCGTGAATTTTTAAGTGCATCAGGGAACTGATTAAATCTGGAATGGGTGAGGTTAGGAAAGAAATGAGGAAATGGAACATGGGTATAATGAAAAATATCTTTTAAGAGCTGTTATTAAAGCATTTTTGCAAGGGTTTAGAAGCTGACTGCCAGTGGGTATAGGCGGATTTCTTTTTTTAAACAAAAAGTTATGAAACAGGTTAGGAATTTGAATTGAGCATGCTTAACCTTTTCATAAGATCATGGGATGGTTCTTTGTGTTGGCTATAAGTGAATACAATATGTAGATTTCTTATGGATTTAACTATGTTCTGTAGTCTGGTTATAGACACTTACAGGTACATGCCATGATGAGGGAGGTGGATATAAAGATGCAGAAAGAGAAGGACATGTGCATATGAAAAATGCACCAGGGAAATTTTTTGAAGGTGAAAAGTGCTTTTTGCACAATGTTGTTGAAACTAAAACAGCACAGTCTCATAACACTTAAGAGGATCAGATGCTTTCTATATGCACGGTATGTCCAAAGAATAAGCCAAGTCAGATGTACGCACGAGTTTCGAGCACTGGCTAGCTGTCTTGCCAAGCAGGGAGAGTCAGGGAGGTTTATTGTGCTTTTAAACTCAATGCTCTCTCCTTTTTTTTTTTTTTTCCTATTTTTTTCCATGCAAGTTGACACTGTAAATTTCAGTTCCCATGTTTCCCTCGTTAGCTTTGCAGATTAGAAGCCCAGAAAGTACTGTTGTGCCAGAGAGCTTGGTCTCCTGCACAACCCTTTGGGGAGAAGTCTGCTTTGAGTGACTCGCTTGTAAACTGGTTAAGCAGAGCTGGTGCTAGCTCAGTTATTTACGTATCAGAGCCTGGTATAAGCAGGATGCACGTAGCTGTGTAGTGTCCTCATGCAGACTGGTGAACCCCAGCATGATGGGTGAGACACCTTCCTCGTGATGGAGGCTGTGGCACCAATCCATAGGTACCTGCTCCCAGCGTGTTCCTTGTGCTGGCTTTGTGAGACTGGATCTGTCTTCTCTGTTTTACCCACCCTTCTCTGCTCCTTCCCAAAGGGACAAGCGTGAAACACACTCTGAGCCAAACTGAAAGGGGTCCAGGTTTCTCCCCTGCAGGCTGGATGCAGTTGTGACACCGCTAGTCCTACAAGCAGCCCCAAAATCATGTCATGTTCCCCTCGTAGCCCTCTCACCTTGGTTGATTTGTGAGCTGGAGGCAGGTCAGTCTGTCACGTGTTGCAAAGCCCGGTGGTCTGCAGACTCTCCCAACTCTTGTGAAGTACCTGTGGTGCTTCTTGGTGCCTTTGGGCACTTCAATATTGCAGCAGTGGTGACATCAGCAATAGGACTCTGGCTACAAAAACACAAGAGAAACCTCAACCTTCTGAGCTGCTCTGATATCATCTGATATCTGATATCTCTGATATCTGTTCAAATGTTTTATCTAGCTTACTAGTTCCAGAAGACAAGTTTATGAATGTTATTATGCAGTCCTTCTTGAGTTTTGTTTTCTGAAAACTCTTTGCAGGGTGTGTGGGGGAACCAGAAATCAAGAGTAAAAAAAAAATAAATTAAAAAAATCACTTAAATAGTGACCAAGTTATAGTGGAGTTCCTTTGGGAAGGATCCTGTGTCTGTTCACGGAGGTTACGGTGTTCAAGATTTGTTCTGCAGTTGGTGGTTGTATCTAGAAGGAGAATGGAGCCTGGTGATAGGAAAAAGGTGCCCTCAAGGGCTGGCCTGGAGTCCTACCAGGATGTGGGAAGATCTGAATTCTCCCCCTGTGTCTATGAGGATCCCATGTGCAGCTACAGACATCCTGTCCAGTTTTATGGTGGGAGGAAAGCGAAGGTTTTCCTGGTTTCTATGGGAAGGTTCATACAACTGTATTAAATACTTTAGGAGGACACTTCCCATCCTAAATTCTATGTGGTGCAAGGGCACAAGTTTCATACCTTGCTGTGGGTGTTCCAGTCTGTCTCAAACTCACTTCAGGAGGGTGATAGAAATTGGAGAATTGGATCCCAGCAAAGATGAGGCAGAAAAAAACCCCCAAAAATTCTGGTAGGTATTTATAGAAGAGTTCTCTGAAGATTTGCATATCATTAGGTGACTCTGATGTGGTTAATCTTAGCTTGCTGCATCTAATTTTGGGAACTAGACTGTAAAAAAAAAAAAAAAAGGATATGACAGAATTATAAAGCAGCCGGAATAACAGGGCTCTTAGAAATTATTACACACCAGGAAAGGTCAGAATAATTTTTCCTGGTGAATTTCTGGAGCTGTGGCATGTGTGGTGTGCACCTGAGGAACCCTGTGGAGTTTTTGTCGTCAGAGGCTTTTAGAGCGTGGGATTGTGCTTGCAGGCGGTGGCGACTGGCAGGGTGACCTCCTGAGATGCTGCAGGCATTCGGCCAGGGTGTAGCTCCTGAATTATGGTCGTGGGGGTGTTATGCCACGCAGCAACTGAAAACAAACCCCGGAATTTTGCTTTTAGCAGTTGAAGAGGAGGTGATGTTCATGAGTGAGAATGAAAGGAGAAAAATTTCCCTGGTGCTTCGGTTCCTCAAAAGCAACATGACAGTTTCAAAGTAACTCAAGAACAAAGGTTTACTTCCTTCATGAAACTTCTTGGAAGCTTTTTTCACCTTAAGTCTTCCTGGAACTCCACATTTAAGCTAGAATACTTGAAAGGTACATTAGTTAAAATTATTGTCCCTCTAACACAAAAGGTAATACTCAGAATTACCAAATGAGAAAGTACACAACAAAGGCAGAAAAGTACACATGCAGTTTCTGAGCACAGGTTTTGATGGAATTTACCTTAAACCATTATAAAAATTCATAGTTTAACAGTTACATGTACACAGATTTGCATTTTAGGCTACATCAATTTCAATGATCTCCTCTGAACTCGATTTAATAATGCCTTTGATATTGACAGTAAGATATCTGCCACGTTCCCTCCTTGATCACTTTCAGATATTTTTTCCCCACCGCTTGCAGTTTGACACCACAAACTGATTCCATAGCCTGATTCTGAAGTTCATTAATGTTATCAAAGATTCGTGTGGGAACGGCAGAGATAAGTGAAAGCGCATGCAGAAAAATCTGCTTTTAAAAGCGTAATTAACTTCCGCTCTTGCTCAGTTCAGGGTTTATCAGCTGGGATTGGATGAACTGTTTTAAAATATATTTTTAAAAGGATTGTAGCTTCATTATCAAAGCACTGACGACCTCTAACAAATTAAGCATTGCTTCGGTTCTTGCTGGGGCTGCAGGGAGTTTTACTGTAGTTGGAAGGGAACGAGCAGGCTACGATGCTTACCAAAACTTGAGTTTGACCAGTTTTGGAAGAGTGGGGTTTCCATCCCACCCTGTGTGCCCGTGGCTGAGGAACCAGGGTAACTGGTGGGTGTGAGCAACGTGGTGGCCCAGGTGATGGTGTGGTGGCAGCAGTGGGGATCCTCAACAGTGATTCCTGCATGGAATTATCTATATGGCTTTAGGAAATACCAGTAAATGTTCTGTGATATAATTTTGCCGAAACTGAAACTGTTTTCGCATTTTGTTTGTGTTTTGCAGCTGCTGGGTAGGTGAACAACTGTTGAATCTAGGATTTCATTGTTTCACTGGAAATGGATGCAGAGCGGACTTAAGCACTTCCCTTGGCACCTGTATTTCCATATCTTGTAGAACTCCATAGAGCTCTTTAGAATACATTGAGCATTTTAATTAGGAACCAGAACAAGGGGCTTTAATTAGGAGTTTTGATAGTGGAACAGTTTCAGAAACTCGAAATTCACCTGCCAAGTTCTGCTGCAAACATCTGTAAGACCTCATATGACTACTTAAATGTTTTGTAGCTCATTCCATGTAGAAGAACAATGACAGTTCTCCCCTGGACACTTCTATTATTGTTACTTCGTAAGTTTTAACTACTGATTTCACTGAAGGGTGGTTTTCTCAGTAGAAGATGTGTATATTTCACAAAAAATTGTTTCTTCAGAAGAAAGGATATGTTAATTACAGCTCATGTCAGACACTGTTTATTTAACCACATAGTGAAACATGTGCATGTATCTTAGAAGTCATATGCAATCAAAAAAAGCTATTTTAAAAAATTTCTAAATATTTTTGTAATTCTTTGCATTTAAGAGTTTTAAGCTAAGGATGTCTTAGGATAGTTCGTGTTGGAAGGGATCTCTAACCCTCTGCTCAAGTAGGGTCAGTGAGAGTGAGTTGCTCTGGAGTGTGTTTCATCAGATTTTGAATTTCTCTAAGGATGAAGACTCCACAGCCTCTCTAGGCAACCTGCTCCAGGGTTTGCCCAACCTCGTGGTGAAGCAGAGGGGAGAAATGCATAATAAAATGCTAAATGGAATTTTGTTTGTTTTAATTTATGACTGCTGCCTCTTGTCCTGCTGCTGGGCACCACTGGGGGGGCAGGCTCAGTCTTATTTACTTCTCCCTTGATTGCTGCATCAGGTATTTATCCACATGGATAAGATCTCCCTGAACCTTCTCCTCTTCAGGCCAAGCAGTCCCAGCTCTCTCAGCCTTTCCCCACAGGAGAGATGCTCCAGTCCCTTCAGCATCTCTGCAGCCCTGAGCTGGGCTCTCTCCAGTCAGCCCGAGTCTCTCCTGTACTGGGGGCCCAGCAGAGGACCCAGCAGCCTGGCTGTGTCTCTCCAGTGCTCTCGACCATTGCCACATGGGTGCATTGCTGTTCATGGTCAGCTGGTGTCCACCAGGACCCCCGAGTACTTCACTGCAGCACTGGTTTTCAGCTGGTGTGTACTGGTGGTATACTGGGGTTGTTCCTGCCCTTTGAACTCCCTCAGGTTCCTGTTGGGCAGGAAGCCTTTTGTGCTCTCTGGTTGGAGACGTGGAAGACCTTGGTAGGACACTGGAGCACAGAGAGTTCCACCCCCACATGAGGAGAAACTTGTTGGCTGTGCAGGTGCCGGAGCCCTGGCCCCGGCTGCCCAGATTGGGTGTGGAGGCTCCTGCTCTGGGGACTTTCCAAGATGCGTTCCTGTGTGGCTTCCCTGGGTGACCCTGCTGTGGCAGGGGGTGGCACTGGGGGATTTCTAGATCTCCAACAACTCAGTGACTGTGCTGCCCAGGGCAGTGCCTTGCTCTGGTGTGTACGTGGGTGGAGGAAGCCAGTGGTTCCAGGTCGGGCAGAAGAGCTGGTGCTGGCAGGGCAGTGCTGCTCCTTGCTGGAAAACACTTCCTACGTCTCTCGTCTTGTACCCGTTACTGAGCTCAGTAGCACATCTTTCCTGGTTACATCTTTCCTTCCACAACTTCCTCACTGGTTGGAGCTCAGACGCTGTGAATCATTGATCAGTCACAGCGACGGAGTGCTTATGGGTTTGCTGAGGAGGCATGACCAGAGCTTCTCTCTGAGCAGTGGAAGTGCGTGCTGAAAGGAAACGCTGTTGTACAGGGGAAGGCACGTATATGTCCATGGTATATGAGCCAGAGGGGACTGCTTCTGCCACGTCCTTGCTCTGGGTTATATACGAGCAGAAGGCAAAAGAAACTTCGAAGGCATTAGGAGTATTAGCTTGAGCAGATGTGGGGAGTCAGCTCCTTACCTCCTCTTCCCCACAGTCATCTGTGAAATTAGTCCCTTGGGCGAGTTGTAACCAGATGTGGAAACATTTTCTTTTTGATTTATTTCAGCTATATTAGCAAGAATGCTTTAATTTATTTTTTTGCTTATCCTTTGCTTCTCATCCTGGCATAGCATAGGAAATACTGCAGATGGAATCCTTGCCATCCTTTTCCACCTCTTAACTAAAATGCAGGAAAAACCGTCACTGTCTCGGGGGCTCTGGTGCAGGAAGCAGGGGGTTGCAGGGGAGAAGGTTCCCCACCTTGTAGCCTTGAAAACTGACATAGGTAAGCACAGAAAAAACTATGTTGTGGGTTTTATTTGGGGTTTGGGTTTTTTTTTCTTCTCTAAAACAACTTACCTGTAGTGGTTAAACACAGAAAATTTCAAGGCAGAATGAAACTTTATATCCCAAATATAGTGGACTAGGCTATTATCCTTTTAAGAGGAAACACAACCTGCAAAAGCCTCATCTTTAAATTGCAGTTCTACAACCTTGTTCTAAGACCATCTACCGCCATTATGACCAGTCAAAATGTGTGTAAAAGTACCATTTATATCTGGAATTGTCACCAACATGGGGACTCTGTTGTTTTTTTGTTTTCTCCCAGAGCTTTAGATGCTGCTATGTGTCTCAGTGCTGTCTTACATATAATAGGACATTCAATAATGCAGTAGCAATATGCTATTATAATCAATGTTTTTAATATATTACAAATCTCATTCTTTTCTAACACAATTCAATAGCATAAATAAGTTGAATATCCATTAACCCTTGGTTTGCATGAGATTCTCCAAGAGGAAAAGCCAAAGTCAAGGGTGGGGGGAACTTACAGACTCTGACCTGGTGATTTTAAGGCGAGATGTATTTGATGCTGTTCTTTGAGCCCTTTCATGACACAGTAGAGATGTACATGCCTTCTGCTCACTGGAGGATAAAGTGACAGCATGTCTTAAGACTCAAATCCAGTTTCTGTTCAAAAGTTTAAGCAGTGGTGAGTCAGCTGGAACCTTCAGTTAGTAGTGTTGATAATAATTAACTTGGTTAATTGCAGTAGGAATATACCAAAGTGCTTTTTTTTTTTTTTTTTTGGCTGAGATGATTCCTCCAGCAAAGTTTCCCTACTGGAAAATTAGAAGAGAGAGTGGAGAAAATGCTTCACTTGTGCTTATTTTCCTTCTCCTTATGGAGCATGTAGCCCTCGATGTCAAGTGACTGGTGTCTGCTACTGCAGAGTTGTCTGAACTTTCCTCCTGAGTACAGATTCAACAAGAATGTTGTTCCTTCACCTGTTTCTCTTCAGGGTCTGTCTATTCTGTGACCATAGAAACTGTTGGAGGAGTTCTCTTCTTTGGCTTCTCTTGCTGCACCCTCTGCCCCAGCCCCACAGCAGGATCAGACCCGTGACTCTGACCTCCCGAAACGGGTCACAGCCAGGATTTGTGCCTGTAGCGATGATCCTGCCTGACCCAGTCAAGGTGCTGGGACCCAGGAGATGGTGTTCAAGTGTGGCACCTGCCCAGTGGAGGAGTTTCAATGTATTGTCTTTGTGTTTCCTTTTTTTGAAGTAATTCTCTCATTCCCCCTTTGCACTTCCCAGAGAAGCTTCTGGCTAGACCAGGCTAATAAATAAATTCAACAACATATTTTAATCAAAAAAATATATTTTTTGAATAACTCACATGTTTAGTAAATTCATTTATTTTGAAACAGAAAGCTCCCAAGAACCTATTCTTCAGGTGAAATGTGTCCAGCTCTCCCTTGAGGGTTGCAGATCCCCTTCCATTTTCCCAGTGATGGGATAGCTGCCTGGAGAGTTTCCTTCTAACAAACCACAGTGTGCTGGATGTAGCACTTGGAAGAAGTCACCCATGTTATCATACAATTAACAACTGCAGGTTTCTCCATGTGCAAAGCGGGAGAGAGGTTAGAAGTGATTTTGTTGCTTTTGTCCTTTTGGGGCAGAAGGGGTAATGTGAGTGTGCAGAGCAGTGGTGGTGGTGGTTCAGGGTTGCTTCCTGATCTAGTTATTGTTATCTGCAATACCAACAATTAAATGAGAGCGATTTTGTACATCACAGTTAATTGCTGTCTTCCTGTAATCTCTGGACTTAACAGGAAGGCTGCCCTCGTCTAAAGTCAGTGCAAAAGCAGTTCTGGATAGATAAGGAAGCAGCTGATGTATCAGTAATGAATTAAATTAATTTTCACAAAATGAGCTGATGGCAGGATTTCCATGAATTAGTGTGGCTTTATGCTGGACCTGCTGTTACGGCACATGTGAGCGGTTTCCTCGCTGCTGAGCTGAAAATGAGTGTTGGCAGACGAGAACCAGCTTTATTTCAAGTATAGTGCTAAATATTACACTCAAACAAATTCCTAAAATGTCTTTTAAAAAATGGTTTCTGAAAGGACTTATGAAAGGTGTTGATGAGTGATTCTTAATTAAACCACCACGAATGTTTGGGGTTTTTGACAGTATATTTGGATCCAAAACCCAGCTACCTAGCTCTACTGAAGCCAATCAGATATTTTGCGTGAGTAACGACAGTGGAAGTATTTTCTCTATTTGTACAAGAAAAGTAATTTTAGAAAAATATTGAGTTTATGGTCATAGTTGACACAATCAGTGCTAAATTCACAGTGCAAATATTTTGGACCACAGAGCGGTGCCAGGGCAGTGCAGGGATGCTACGAGAGCGGGACCATGCTGTCATATGATTTGTTTTCAAGCTGAGTAGCAGCAAGAAATGTCCCATCAGTCTTTCAGAAACCCTTTTCAGATATGTTGGCTAATGGAAGAGCAGTAATTAATTTTTCAGAGAGCCCTAAAATATAATTTTGTGGTTTTGCATCATTTCAGTTGCTGCTTTTGACCTACCAGCCAGAGCATTTCTCCTGTTATTGCAAGGACAACACAAGACCCAAATCTCTGTTCCTGCATCTCTCGGGAGCAATAGCAGCAGAATAAACCCAGGAAACTCAGCTTTATTTAGGCCACTGACTTTAGAAGAAGATTTTAAAATTAATATTACAAGCTTTAAGCTTTTTCATTCCTCTCCCTAAAGGGATGGGAGGCGCTGAATAGACTCATGGCTGCTCTGCACAAACGCAAATGTGAAAAGAAAAGGCCCCTGGGGCTGCATCTCCTGGCAGCACGTACCTGGGCTTTAAAGCAGAAATGTGGATGCCTCGGAAATAATTGTTCTTGGGCTTAATTTCAATTGCTTTAGAAGAGGCAAAGGAGACAAGTGGTAATGATGAAGGATTGCTTGGATTTGGTATCTCAAGAATAAAATGAAAAAAATCATTAAGGAAAAGTTATTGTTAGAGATCCACAAGAATTTAATTAAAGCAAGTTCCAGGATAAAAAAAACAACAACAACTCACACACAAGAAGAGATAGTCTGAGATGTTTAGAGGTATGCGGAGATGGTTCAAATCAGAGTTTGAGGTCAAAAAGCAATTAGGCAAGCAAAGGTGCGGTGGCACTGCCAGTGGAGGGGGCAGGCTGGGTGGCAGTGGTGTGTCCGTGTGGGGCACACAGAGATGGGTCCAGGCTCCCCATCGTGGCTGTCCTCGCTGTGGCTTTGCTCAGACACTGGGGTTGTCCTCATGGCTTTTGTCATCTTGCCCTTCTGCCACCTCCTGGGAGAGCAGCTTTCACCACCACTTTGCCAGGTGGGGACATCTGGGTGGGTTTTACTCCCCTGGGTGGGACCTACAACCCTTTGGTGGCTCATGAAGGTCCCTGAATTGGTTCATTTCCATGCATGTGGATGTGTCACCAGAGGTGGGTGCTCTGCACAAGGTTTGGGGGCCTCTTGCCAGCAAAGCCAAAGCTGAGCCCTGTGGGAAGCTCCAGGCTGTGCAGAGGGGCAAAAGCCTCTCTGGACTTCTTGTGCTGATTCTTCACATGTGCCAGTGTGGAGCTGGGATGTCCAAATACTAAAAATTGTGGGCAATTTTGCAGATCAGAAGATTCTAGCAAAACCAGAAGAAAACATTTCTTTCCCACTTTGCTTTTGGTCAATGAACATTTTGATCTTGCTCCTGCAGCCTTGGGACCTGAAAGCAGGGACTGAGGAAGGTTACCAATAAAAAAAAGTCATATAAGTGAAATATAAGGTCATGTGGGTGATATAAGGTCAGCTAAGAGAAAATAAAATTGAAACTGAAACAGTTCTTAATGTTTTGCTATCCTTCAATTTTTTTCCCAAATTATTTTTCTTGTAGGAAACTTCTGAAATGAAGGTTTCCTTTCTGATTTATATTCCTCTTTTCATTCCTTGCTTTTTGCAGGGTTTCCCTTGGAACTGAAATTTCAAACCACAGCTGGGTTTGCTAAAAATACACTAGTTAAAATCTTTGGATTATTATATTATATGCTCAGTTGTCTCTGGGTGCAGGGATTTTCTGTAAAACATCAAATATTGGGGGAAGTGGAAACTCTGTAGAGGATGCCCCTGCTCTTCTACTTTTTACTGTGGGCTCAGTGTGAAGGAGCAGGGTGCTGCATGAGCCCCACGGCGTCTCAGTCTCGGACATGTTTAGGCAGCAGGTAGGTATTAAACCAAGTAGAGAAAGTGAAGGCAAGAACCGATTGTGGAAAGCTGGAGTGCAGAATGGTGCTGGTGTCTTGGTGCTCAGGGTACAACAGGAAGGTTGAAAGCTCAATGGGTTCAGGCTTCAGTTCTGTCTGTCGTGGGGGGCTGGGCTCGGGCAGAACCCTCTGGCTCTTTGAGAGCTTCACTGCAGCTGGAGCATCCCCAGATCCCATAAAACCTCCTGAGTTGTTCCCAGCTGGAAGCTTACAGGTGCATACAAGCACTGAAACCACAGGGAAATTTCTTCATGCTTATCAGATATGAATTACTTAAATTTTTGATCTTTGGAAGGGCTGGAGAACACTTGCAAGTAAATACCATGGGTTTTGGTGATGTCTTGATTCTTCCAGTTCGGGCAGCCTATGAGCAGCCAGGAAATAGCTGCAATTTGTTTGCAGATGACTGAAAAAACTTGCAAATAGCATTGGGCCTGGGTCGTTTGGGCAGATGGACCTGGACCAGACCATGAGATAAGCTCGTTTGAAAAATATGGGTATTTTAACACAGCCCAATGGAGAGGTGCCTCTTGAGCATCCAAAATTGCAGTTATTTGTGAGGGATGGAGGTCTGGAAAGCTGCAGGATCAGAGCAAAGGCTTCTCTGAGAGCTCCCAATATGATGCTGAAAGCAGAAGGGTAGCTGTGACTGCTGGAGTTGCAAGCAATGTATGCGGGGCAGGAGGGAGAGCTGAACGTGGCTTTGAGATGAAATATTTCTGCCCAAATCCTCAATATGGATGTGCATGAAACTCTTTACATGTTGAGAGCCCTGAGCATCTTCTGCTTGGAGCTCCAGGCAGTGAAATATTGTTGAGGATGCTCAGCGCTGGTGCAGAGCACTGCAGGCTGAAAGCGGGGCTGGGAAGAGAGGTCTTCTCCCACCTTCCGTGTTTCACTGAGCAAGGACAAAGCTCTTCATTTAAATGAGGAATGGCAAGATTGCAAATGTTTTAGTTTGCCATGCTACCTTGCCATGTAGGTAAAATGCACTGAAAATTCAGATGAGACAAAAAAAAAAAGTGATTGAACTGTTTTGTGAGTATAGCAGCAATAAACTGGTACAAATACTTTGATATTTAGCCACATGGCTCTGTTGAATGATTGTTATTGCAAGCACACTTTCTACAAGTCAGATGAAGGAATATATGCCATTAAAATTTAACTCTAATTTTCAATGTAACATTGTTGTTAAATTTCTGTAAATTAAAATGGGACTCCCTCAGGATTTTAAAGAGATTGCATGTCAGAGTGAAGACACTGCAGTGAATAAAGCCTGCATCTGTTCAGCCCATACCACCAGGCTCTTAAAATTGAAATACACTGCCATAAGTCTGTGTAGTTTCTATTTCTTTGGAATATTTTGCACTTCGTGTACGTAGTGAGAAATCATTAGGCAGCGGTTGAGAATGGACAAAATTTTTGTGGATGTGTTTAGAGAGGGAGACCTTACTG
>NW_009709149.1:0-1735 GCF_000703405.1 Apaloderma vittatum
TCCTAGAGAAGCAAGAGTGAGCAGCAAACCTTCAATTTTCTGAGGCTGTTAGTAGTCCCTGCTGATGGCCAGCACTGAAGAGACCATTGAGGCACTGAGAAGATAAGGTTGCCCAAGCAGGACGCTCAAACCCTGATGCACATGCCCTGATACTGGGGATCCTTTCCCTCACGGGCTGCTCAGGGCTCTTCCTGGCAGCAGTGATGTCTGGGGGTGAGCGGTGCCAAGTGCAGGACAGTGCTGGGACTCCTGTCAGGCCCTGCGGAGAGTGGGGGAGAAGGCAACAAGGCGCTGGGGCGGTAAGGAGCCGATGTCCTCTCAGGGACTACAGTGGAAATGAGAGCAGCCAGAGTCAAAAGGACAAGGCTTTCAGTCCTGAAGTGGTCAATAAAAGGTGCCATCTCCACCATGGGCTCTCCTACACTGTCCTAGGCCTGTTTCTCTGCAGATCTGAAGCAACACCCCTGCTTCCCCAGCTCACTCTGACCCCATGATGGCCCAAGTTTTACCAACTACCTCCTGTCCGCATTGACTATTTCATGCAAAGCTGTGGTTTTCTGAGGTTTTAGGATCATAGAATGCATTGGGCAGGAAGGGACCTTTAAAGGCCACTTAGTCAAACCCCTGCAGTGACCAGGGACATCTTTAACTGGATCAAGTTGCTCAAAGTCCCATCAAGCCTGACCTTGAATGCCTCCAGGGATGGAGCCTCCACCACCTCTCTGGGCAACCTGGTCCAGTTTTGCCAGTGACTGGGAGCTCCCCGTAGCCTGTGCAACTTCATGCAATGCCCTGCTAATGCTCCTCTATCGGCCAAGGTGTCCCAGTCTCCAGACTCACTCGAATCCTCCTTTTATCTCCAGGTCTCACCCCTGAACAGTACATTCTCCTTCTGCTGCCTCCAAATCAAAACCACCTATTTCACTGCAGCCCAGGAGCTCTGTGCATCCTCCAGGCTCAATCCCTGAGGTCCATCCAGGTGTGGGAAGTGAAGGCAGAAATGAGACCAAGGCCAGCTCATGGGCCATGAGTGAGCCCACTCACCCCAGCAGTGGACATTCCCCTTCTGCCAGGCTGAGCCACGGGCACGAGATGGAAATGTTGCCATCAGCCCTGGCTGCACAGGAGGGGCCTTTCTTCCTGCCATAGTCCCAGGACAATCCTGTTCTTCCCCATCCTCCACCTGGGGACACCATCTACTTTCTGTTTCTGGGCTCAGACATGGTTGTAAAGGTTTCCTGAAGACGTCTGCCATCGCTTTGTTTCTCCCTGAAATCCCTCAACCCTCTCTCCCACACCTACACACGGCCAATCACTCCTCCGTGAGGTCTCTCCCTCTTCAGAAGAAGCCTTGAGCTTCTTGGTCCTTCCTGGTGCTTCTTACAAACGTCCTCGCTTACTCCAGAGCTCATGCTGAGCTTTCTTTTCCATAACGAGGCTTTTAAGACCATCTCTAAGAAATGTTTGTCTTTTCATGACAGTCAGTGTGGAAAGAGGAGTCACAGAAAAGCATGAAATACACCAAAACAGATTCTGAGTAAAACGCCATAAACTCCTGATGAGTTACCCCCGGGGCTGTGTCTCTCTGCAAGGAGCCTGTCCTGAGGAGGGGATCCAGCATCTCCACTCTCTGCAGAGAGAAACCAGCAGAGTCCATGTCACCTGGGGACAAAACGGGTGACTTGTGCAAGAGCACCCCTCACCTGACCCCCTTCAGATCTGCCCTTATGGATGG
>NW_009709150.1:0-249 GCF_000703405.1 Apaloderma vittatum
CGGTGTTTTGGGGAGAGGCTCTAACTCCTTGTCCCCTCTGCCCCCAGGGCCCGCCAGGAGAGGTATTTTGAGTTCCCGCTGCTGGAGCGTTACTTCACGTGCAAGCAGCACGCCCACGCCCTGGCCTTCGTCTACATCCTGAGGAACCTCCTCGTGCTCTTGTTCCTGGTCGCCACCTGCCTCTACCTCGTCTTCCTCCACCTCAACATCTTCTTCCAGGACGAGTTCAGCTGCTCCATCAAAACAGGG
>NW_009709151.1:0-219 GCF_000703405.1 Apaloderma vittatum
CCTGGGGAAATCTCGGGCCAGTGACGGAAAGAAAAAGACTCACAAGTGTTTTCTCCGTATAAACAGGCGTTTGCTCGCCCCAGGGGGGCACCCAGAGTCCGAGGTCTGGGCCAGGCAAACCCCTCGACTCTTCCTGCACCCAGCAAGTAGGAACCCTCACACCCTCCCAGGAGCAGAAGTCAGAGGAAGGTATTTTATCCCTGAGGGCTCTCGCCGGGG
>NW_009709152.1:0-396 GCF_000703405.1 Apaloderma vittatum
CCCGGGGGTCCCCGCCGCGACTCCCCCCCGCAGTTTGATGCCTCGGTCGAGGCGATGGGAAGCCCCCCGAGCACCACCCGGCTTCTCAGCACTGTGCCTGGCGGAGGAGGAGGCTTCTCCTTCCTCCTGCCTAAGAGTCGAGGCAGAGTGGCAAAGGCGCAGTTCAGCGTCTTCAAAGCACGAAGTGCAGAAGTTTGGTCTCAGATCGGTTGTTGCTGTTGGTTGTGGGCAGGCTGGGGCTCCGACTCCCAGCAGGAAATGTTCTTAACAGTGTCAAAGGCGGTTAGAGAAAAGGGCGTCTCGTGTTAAAGGACATTTTTATCCCTTATGTCACCATAAAGTGTAAGATTTAGCAAAAGGGCATTGAAGAAATTTTCTTTACTTATTGCTTAAATG
>NW_009709153.1:0-9147 GCF_000703405.1 Apaloderma vittatum
TCTGCCCTCGGCGGGAAGCAGTGTGGGCGGTGGTATTCCTTGCGGTGCTGCGTTTTTGTTTTCCCGGCCGGCCTGCCTGGCTCAGAGTTTCCTGACCCCATAAACGGCGTTTTTCCTGACGGGTGTTGACTGAGCTGTGCCAGGAAGTTTTCACAAGGTTAGCCCGTGGTCCGGGTTGGAGTCCTTCCTTCAAGAAGGTCTTTTTTGTTGTTGTTTTCGTTGGGTGGTGTTTTAACCGGGATGTTGTCAGAGCTCTGGGGTTCTGTGCGGTGCCCACAGGTGCTGTGTGTGTGGGAAGGAGCGGCTGAGAGTCAGAGGACCTTGGAGGTGACCCCTGGTGTGAAATTCGGGTCTTGGCTTTTCATTTTTCAATCCTAAGGTTCTCCCCCCGCCCAAGCAGTTGCAGAGGGCGGCTTGAAGTCAGGATCCTCAGCAAGGTTTTAAAGGTTCAGAAAAAGGCTCTGCCCCTCCCAACTCGAAGCACACACAAAAGTCTATTTATTTAAATTAAATTTCACTGTTTAACGTGACCATGTAATTTCAAGGGTGATGGTTTTTTAGCAGGTCCACTAGGGTTTAAAGGTGTGATAAGCCATTCTCCTGAGGTTGAATCCAGCAGTGAGGCAGACCCTTCCCTTTCCCATGCCGGGATATTGCACACTGTCCCAGCACTGATGGAAACCAGATTACTTGGCTAGTTGAGCTCAGGTTTAGCTCATGTTTCATGCCAACTCAGGGAGCCTGGCATCACTCCCCCTTTTTGAGAGAGGAGAAAATCAGAATGAACGTCGTGACTAAGCATCAGGATCTGCAGGATCTCCCTCCTCGAGCGCTCGCAGGCGCAGATGGCGTTATTTGCCCCCAAGGGGTGTGGGGTGCCCGCAGCCATGCTGGCCAGGCTGAGCAGGGCCCTGGGGATTTGCTCTCGTCCTTTGCATGCCGGGTGCCGGCCATTTGAATGACAATGGGGCAAGGGGCAGGTTAGGTGGAAAGATGTCCCTCCATCTGCATGGGCTGCTGCTGGCAGGTGCAGTCCAGCAGCCATCCTCGCCTCCCCTATCAATATCCTTTCCCCTGAGCTGGAAGAGCTAAGGGATAATTTAGTCTTTATGCTAGTTTGGACTTTGCCTGATTACCAGCTGAGCCCGATTACACAGGCCTTTCTCTTCCTTCTCTGAAATAGTCCAGATAGCACAGAGGGGCTGCTGCTCCTCCTGCCAGCGCTGCTGCTGCCGAGCCCTCTTATTTCATTTCAGATTGCAGGATGGGCTGCTTGTTCTCTCTGCTGTCCTCCCTGTGCACCCACCACCTGAGACCAAAGGACCAAGTGTTTCTTGAGGATCCTAAATCACATTCATACACAAGGGTTGAATGCAAATGTGTAGAGGCAGATGCTGGGGAGCTGAGCTCTTGTGACTACTGATGACGTGGAGCTGAGCCCTGGAGCAAGGAGTGAGTTGGAGCCCATCTTCAAGTGGGACCCCTTACCTACCCCAGTTTCCCTTTTCTTTCACAGTTTGGCTCTTACACCCCAGTCTGTGCCATAACTACACTGGTTGCCATGGTTTTCTGTGTAACTGGGAGCAAAACCAAGCTGTGAGGTAAAAACTGATTCAAGCAGCAAAGTTGAAGTTCCATTCAGGTTGAACATCCCAGCTTCAGCTATTTCAGTGACAGCAGAGTGAATGGCAGGCCAGGCAGAGCTGAAGTACTGGGAACTGGCAGCAGCTAGCAGTCACAGTCCAGCAGCCAGCTCATCCTCCTCCATCAACAGGGGATTGTCACTTAGGAGCACTTGGATCAGCCAGACGCAAGATTCAGATCTCTATCCATTTCAGCAGTTTGGCAGAGTTCAGAGAAAGGGAAGTTTTAGCTTTGGATTTATGCAATTTTCAAAGCTAATTAACATATGGTGTTTTACTTGCTGTCTCCAGCCCCTTTGTATCAGCTGTGATCCAAGTTTAACCACTGTAGATGGATGAGAATGGTCATGGTCCCACATTCATTTGGAGGGGAATTGTGCAGGGAAGTGGAGAAAAATAATGCAAAACTCAAGCCAGGACCAGTTTAGATGCATCTCTGCACAGCTGAGATCTTTCTGGAGCAGCCTCTGTTGCACAGAGGAGTTATAACAACTTCTGAAGCTCAATGAAAACACTTGACCCTTGGCTTGAACTGAGACCTGTGGCTATTGACCCCAGGAAAACTTAGGAGAGAGGGCAGTCACGTACTGCCTGCAGCAGCTCTGGCTCCTGAATGACCCTGCCTGTTTTTAGGAGCTGTTGCATTGGACTTTGCCTCCAGCCTTTCTACATCATCTCCACAGCCTGTGGGTGACTAGGACTTCATGAAATTTTGGCTCCATCACCTTTGGAGCTCCCTTTGAAATAAGTGTAGGCTGCTCTTACATTATTTTGCAGTTTCTCTTCACTAGAGTACTAGCCCAGCTCCTATAACTTGTCCTCACAGGTTATATGCTCAAGGCCGCTCACCATCTCCATTGGCACTTCCAAGTTTTTTGACATCCCTCTGGAACTTGAGGCGCCCAAACAGGACAAAATATGTGATGCAGCCTCATCAGCACTGAGCAGATTGGGATAGCAATTTCTCTTGACCTGCTGGCTGCCTTCCTTCTAATGTAGGATGACATTATTTGCAATGAGGGCACTCTGCTTGGCCTCCGCCTGTAATCCCTCGGTCCTTTTCAGCTTGGTATGAACAGGTATATTTATACTGACAAATCATATACGCCCAAGGAACACCGCTGGTGGCATTGATGGGCTCCTCACCACTAGCTGGTGTTTGGGATTTGACCTCCTGAGCACCATTGGTGGTGGTACCCTGGGCATCTCTCTGTTCCAGGTATATGAAATGATGTGAGAGCTGAGGTACAGCAGGGAGCATCCAGCTGCTGACAGCTGCTGACACAAACGAGCATCAAAGGCTAGAGCTCAAGCAGTGGTTGTCTGGTGGCACCAGGACACAGCTTTGCACAGGCTGGTCTCCCCCATGGCACTGCAGGCTCAGGCAGCACAGTGCTACCCTGGGCTCCGAGGCACAGGTGGTCTGAAAGGGATTTTCTTGTACTTGACAGAGCAAAATGCCATACACAATTTTGTGGCAACTTTCTTGGGCCAAAGAGCTATCTTTCTGCATCCTGTCCCCAAGCTTGTCTAGTAGCAACTGCACAGGAAAAAAGTACAACTACTGGGAGGAGGAGGATAACTTTTTACCTGTCAGGTTTACCTTAGCTTTGGAACGCCTTGGAAATAGCCACGGAGAGCAGTCTGATCAATCTTCCTGTGACACAGAATGACTAAAGTAGGATGACTCTCAGCCCAAGCTGTCTGCAGCTGCACTGTGAGCTCCTTTTGATTGTGCACAGGCACTTTTCCCCCCATAGGTAATTTAAAGGTGGAATATCTCTAAGTTCTTGAAATGCTCTGTTTCAAAATTTTGTTTACAAGCAGCTTCTAACTTAGGCTTTGATTTTACAAGCTGAAGCAAAATATTTTCATTGATCTGAAACTCGTTTCTTTGCCAAGAGTTTTTGCTAGATGTGAAACTTCCAAGTTGTTTTTCTGCTATGGGGTGAAAGCAAGAGTTTGAATTTGTAGAAGAGCCTCTGCCAAAAAAAACAGAGGAAAACTGAAGATGCTTAATATTCCTAAACTTCAACTGACCTTTCTGACAAGTTTTGAGTTTTCTGGATTGTAGTGTGGGGTTTTTTCTATTTTCTTCTTGTGTAAACAGGTTGTAATTGTCCAACTGAAAGCATTGCCATTGCTTGCTAGGAAGAGTGAAAGCTGCTGAGCCGTATCATGTTTGTCAGGCCTAAATGTCAAGTGTTTTGCTTTGAAAATCTTGGGGGTCTGCGTTCCTTGGTTGGCTGGCTCAGTTTTTAAAAGCAGGATCTATTTTCTATTCCTAGTGCCATGCAGATGTGCTAATGGGCAAAGCGTCAACCTAGAGATAACAATGTTGTTCTTAAAGGCTGCTGAAAACGGTGGTTGGTGGTTTGGTCACTTCTGCTAACTGCTGACTGCCTAAAGTGCTGCGCAATTAAAGCCATCGCTCCTTGCTCCTGAGGTGTGGGCAGACCTTAGCTGGGATTTCGTTAACTGCAAGTATTGGTGTGCTGCAGCCCCAGTCCTGGGCTGGGAGCACTGGGACGTGTGCTGCAAAGTTACGGGGGTTTCTCCTGAACATCGCTTAGTACCAAGTGACATGTCCTGACCCTGGCTCCTTTTGCTGTGCTGCTTGTGCTTCCCTCCCTGGCAGTGATGCGAGGAGGGCTGCACCCTGCGCCTGTTTGCTGCCAGTTCAGGCCCGTCAAGGTTTATTAGCTGTGCTCTGCTCCATGCCAAAGTGGTGCTGCTTCGTGACCCACAAGCCGTGCTGCAGCTAGTAAGAGTGGAACTAGTGCAGGGACACCCACCTTCATGGTTATAGTTCACGTGCAACTCGGACCCACTGCCCACAGAGCCATCTGGAAGGCTTTAGCTCGCCCTGTGCCAGTCCGTGGTTGGGTAGCAAGACAGGGACTGCATTTGGGCTCTGCCCCCACTGCTCTTATTTGTGGAAACTGGGCAACCATTCATGGAAAAAAGTCTGCAGAGGGTGCCTTTGCCAGCGGCTTGTCTGCTGGCAATAACCTGAAGCACATGTGTGGGTGCGATGGTGTTCAAAGGAGGTGCGCGGCTATGGAAACCTGCTTCTACCTGCCCAGGGAGCACATAAGAGCTTGCGAGCAGAGGTACTAATGCTTCTCTGCCCTGGCCCCGCTGTGATCTTTCTGCAAACAGCCCTGCAGGGAGAACCACTTCATTTTCTGGTCTGCGTTCCCTACGCTTGCAATACTTGGGATAAAAATGACAGCTCCCTTTTCTTGAGACTACATGTCAAATGCCCGGGGCTGTAATGAAATATAGATCTACCTGATGCTGGACATGATACACAGGTGTTTCCTTCTACGCTCGAGGAAAGAGCCTGCCATGTCTCCAGCTCACAGCAGCCTACTGCAGCTGGAGGAGAGCCACTCTCAAGCTTTGCTTACCTTGTTACCTGACAGCTAAATAAAGACCTGATGTTCGACAGCTTATAGTGAGGCTCTGGAGGAAATATGATCAAACAAAAAGTTCAATTGAGGGCTTTAACCAAGGATGCTATATGGAGAATTGGTTCCTGACTCTACTTGATTTTGCCAGTGCTTGTTTCAGAGCCACCAAATGCCCATCATGCTTCTGATCTGGGGGCTCCTTGTTCAACAGATGCAGATGTCTGATGCATCTTCCCTTCAGGCCTGACCCAGTTATTGCTGGGAAGGGCAGGTGAGCACAAGCAGGGCCAGAGCTGACCTGGAGAGGAAAGAGCAGGCAGCAAGACGTGAGTTGCCCAAAGCCCCTTTTTGTGCTGCAGTGACCACCCAGGAGGCTGAGCAGGAGAAGCTCTGTATCTGGAGGATCTTGCAGTGCCTGGGCAGCCACCTGCTCTGCCATATCTCCAAGTACGGTGTGAGCCCAACGTGCAGCTGTGGTACAGCAGCTTAATGAGTTGCTGTGTGCCAGCCGTGCTGTGGTAGTCATCCGTGTGTGCCCACACCTGTAATGGATGTGTGGCATGCGGTGTGGTGCTGAGGAACCCACCTCACCTCTCCATCTTCGCAAGCCAAGCTAGTTCAAATGGCTTTGGGTTTGTCACAAAGCTGCAGAGCTTGGAGCTGCTTATCCTTCTCCAAAGTAAGGAGTCAGGCTTAGCTAGATCGGAGATGTTTCTCTACATGCTGCCCATGCAGGCATTCACTGCCACAGGAGATCACTGAGGACAATGACTATGCGTGATTCAAAAAAAGCATCAAATATTTTGTTTAAATGGTGCTTCCAAGAGCTCTATCAATAGATAAGGGAAAATATGTAAGAGCTTTGATGGAAACAGAAGAACTGATCTTTGAAGGGTTACAGCCTACCCTGGCCACAGAGTTTGTGAGGAGATATTCTCAATGGACAACAGTATGTTTTTGAGCACCTTTTCTGGAAGAAGCAGCCCCGGCCCTTGTCAGGAGGCTGGACTGGATGAAGCTCGTCCCTAATCTGAGAGGTTCATCCTGAAACCTCTTCACATAGCTCACATCAGACCAAGACAAATGCTCCTAGCTCAGGTTTTAGACCGATTTGACGACAGCCTTTTTTTTTTAAATGGCCTCAACACCACAACAGTTGAAGGTTATTTTTTTAAATTGTGCAGCTGAATAAAAAGGAAGTGACCTATGAGAGCTTTTGAAAGAAAAAAAAATAATTAGTTGGTGAGGAGTCATCCTTGATAAATGCCTCGTAGCTGGCTCGATGTGGATCTTCTGTCTGCTTTTGTGTGTGGGTACATATGGTCTCAGTGGCTGCGTATGGAGTGGAAGCAGTCCTGTTCTGTAAGTCCCCTGTGCTCAGGTTTGTGTTTGTGTACTGGGAGCGTTAATGAGAACAGACTGCCTTTCTTTCCCTTCGTTCCCCAATCCCATCTGTTCAAACAAAAGGCTGAAAGGGAGAGAGAGCTGAGACCCTGCTGGTCAAGAGGGGATGGATAATAACACATATCCTTGGGCTACATTTCAGCACATGCAACCCTTTCAAGCTGTGCTAAAGCTTTTATTCAGGCAAGAGAAAGAACAACCAATATGAAATAAGTTGTGGTTTTTTCCTTCTTTTTAAAAAAGCTACATCAGGCCTGAAGGATGCTACATTCCGTTCTATCCCTCTAACGTTTTATAAAGATGGATTATCAAAAAAGAGTCTAAACCAGCACTGATTATGTATTTGTGTGTGTACAGATAGAGCACAGTATTGGGCTAGAGCGAGCAACATATGCAGAGGGGCCAGGGATGGCTTAGAAAGACAATTTTCACCGTGTTTGCACATGGTAACAGTTCCAGATTCGTGTAATTAACTATACATCAAAAGGGTGTGAAGGAAGATATATTCCTCTCCACCTTGGGGATTTGATGGGTACTTTGTAATTCATGGTTAACCCCCCATTCACGTATTTGTCATTATGGTCATGCCAAACAACTCCTCTGAAGATCAAAACAGCTTTCTTGGGGACTGTTACAGCGAGAGCAGCACAAGAGATGGCACCTCGAATCCCAAAGCGGGTGCCGAGCAGCAGAGAGGGATGCAGCCCTGGATGGCAGTGCTGGTGCTCAGCTCTCTGCCAGCCGTTCCAGGGATGTTGTAATGGTTTACGGGAGAAAAATGGTCTCAAATGCCATTAGTTTAATGCTTCATAATGTCATTGTGCCTGTTTTAAATGCAATCACGAAACTCAGGGGACACCCAGGACTAAAATAAAAAGGAGGAGAAGAGCTTCCAGAAATGTAACAATGGAAAGGGAGGCAAGGGAATCTTTGGCGAGTGAAGAAATGAGGCTCGCCGGTTGTCTTCCACTGAGCATCATTGTAGGACTGATAAGGGGATATTTGTCATGAGAACTGATTGCACCAGATTGCAATAAGCACAGCAAAGTAATAGAATCAGTCTTGGGGAGGAGAAGAGAGAGTTTTGCAAAGCTCAGGACCTGGTCCTGGCCAATATTTTCATAAACAGTCCTTTCAAGTGAGATTTCTGGTGCTGTGTTAGTGGCTTTGCCTCATTTTCAGAAGTGGTGCACAAGAGATCCCACCGAATGTGTCTGTCATCCCCTGCCAGTCTGGCAAATTAGTTGACGTGACTGAGGGTACCTAACTCCAGGGTGCCTGACTCAAAGAGGGGGAGCCAGGAAAAAATGAAGCAGATCAAAAACAGTGAACAAGCTGAAGCTGGCCTGTTTATGCCAATAGAAATGCAAATAAATAGATTTTAAAAGTGGCAAGTACAAGTAGGTATTATGCTCGTATAAGCTTTAGAAATCTTTCTAAGTATCTCCCATCTCACTTCAATCACACAGGTGGAGCTGTTTCCTTATGGATGAAACCCTTCCTTGGTTGCCATCTCCCACTCCCAGTGAGGCAGGTACGTGCTCTTTTCAGACAGGAGTTGTTTAGTTCCAGCGGTCATCATGTCCAGGGTGGGATTAAACAAGGCGTGGGGACCGCGGCACTTGCCAGCACTGCTCCTTTGTGTCTGTTTCCTTTTGAATCCTAGCAATAAGGAACAATCTGCTTCTGTGCATCAATGCTGTGGGCTAATCTAATGTAGAAAATTTGCATGAGCAGCACATCCCCTCTTGTGTCTACACCTCTTCTCACAGGGGATCCACCTTACACGTAGAGTCCATGCTACAACTGCTCTCTTGTCTATCATTCGAAAGCAGACCCCTTGAGCCTGGCCTAACAGAGCGCTATTGATATATTAGCAGGATGTGCCTCCGCTGAATTCATCCATCAAGTGACCACAAGAGGTGATTTCTAGAGATTAATGCACTAGTGGGTGTACGCGGAGGTTGAAAGGAGAAAGGATCACGGTAGTCACTGGTTTACTGAAAAGACAGAGAAATGAATGTGGCAGAAATAGGGCCCTTAGCACTGCAGATAGGTACGGATCAATAGGTGGTTGCTTTCAGCTCCTCTGTTTGCTTTCTGTGACAGCTACTTGTATGAAACACGAAAATGCAGTTTTTTGACAACGCTTTCTGTGAGGCTGGTTGCACTGCAAGAATCTGTTCCCAGTGTCTTACAGCCTATACAAACGTAACCCTTGAGGTTGAGATCCGCCACGGCAAATGTCTCTAGTGGTTTGGATTGGGGGAGCTGAGTTTAACCTGAAGCAGTTCAAAAGCAGTTTCTCAGAACGAGACTAGAGAAAAAGAAACAGATGTATCTCTAGTTTAAAATTGACTCACAGTGCTGTTCTTTGAGAAGATCTAAAGCTTCTGTGGAGCAGAGACTAGAAATTTGGCTTGAAAGGGCCTCCACTGCGGGGGATATGGCTTCTGTCATATCCTAAACAACTGTCCCAGTTTGGCCAGATTGTGAACATCCAAAGAAAAAGTCAGATCTCATTTGCACATGCCCAGTAGAGTTTTGTCAGGGATTAACAGCCAAGCTGTCTGTCCATCCATGACATGCACAACCACTGCATGTGACCTGTCCCTATGGAGCAAAGGAGTGTGCAGGCAGCCCTGAGCTGCACTTTCACAGAATCACAGAATTTTTGAGGCTGG
>NW_009709154.1:0-590 GCF_000703405.1 Apaloderma vittatum
GGGTGATGTGCCCGACGACCTTCCCTTTGGCCAGCGAGGTGACGCGGAGGCTGTTGTCCCAGTGTCCCCCGCTGAAGAGCAGCTTCCCATCGGGGGTCACGGCCAACGTGCGGGAGCAGAGGTCCGCACCCGGGGCGAAGGGGCCCTGCAGGAAGCGCTGGGTCCTGGTGGAGAGGGACACGGGGAGGTGGCAGAACCACGGGTGGGCTGGTGGCATCTCCAGGGACCACGCGCCCAACTCACTTTGCGTTGGAGACGGTGGGGTCTTTGGTGAAGCTGAAGTAGTTGGAGATGTTCTTGTCGTAGGGCAACCAGTTATGGGTCCCCAACAAGCCGTTGGCACTCACGGTGACCTGGACAGAGGCAGAGGTGACCCGGCTCCCGCCACTGGAGTCCTGACCCGTCCCCCTGGGCTAGCAGCACGCCCCCGTGCCTCAGTTTCCCTGCACTCACCAAGACGTCGGGTGATCCCTGAGTGATGAAGGAGTGTGCCTGGTTCTTGGGGACCACGACTTGCACCAGGGCCACCCCGTCGCTGATGCCCTGCGAGGAGACAGCAACGGGTGGGCAACCTCTTGGCCACCAACACC
>NW_009709154.1:764-971 GCF_000703405.1 Apaloderma vittatum
GGAACCCATGAGAAGGGGAGCGTCCCCTCAAAAGGGGCTGGTTTTGGGGGGTTGGGGGTACGAGCTACCTTGAGCAGCTGGCAGGGCGTCTGCCCAAAGTTGCTGATGATGCCCTCCAGAGCCTTCCTCTGCGTCTCGTCGGCGATGGCATCCAGGTCCACGGCCCCTAGGGATGGGGGTGGTGATGGAGGGGACCAACCTAGCAGG
>NW_009709154.1:1032-1233 GCF_000703405.1 Apaloderma vittatum
TTGTGCCGGCCTCCCTCCTGGTCCCCGAAACTGAGGTCGATCCACTCGTGGAGGTGGGCTGAGACGTACTCCGACTCCTGCCCAAGGAGAGGACCTCAGCGTAGGCTGGGAGCGCCTATCCCCCTCGTAACAACCCTCCACCCCGGGAATGGGAGTCGAGGAGTTGGGGCGAGCTCCGCCATCTCACCAGGGCCTTGCGGT
>NW_009709154.1:1317-1609 GCF_000703405.1 Apaloderma vittatum
GAAGGCTGGGGGGCAGAGCAGGCAAGGGGTCAAAGACACTGTCCCCCTCGTCCCTGTGCTGCCCCCATGGGTGGGGGCGACGGGTGTCCCTCACCGTTCTGGTTCTCCAGGAACTCTGGGAAGTAGAAGAACTCCGGGATGAGCTCCTTGACATCCACAGGGCTCTCCATGCGGGCTTGCCACGCTGCCGGCACCGAGTGGAACTGCCGGTCCGAGCAGTCGAACCTGGTGGCAACAGGACAAACCCCCGTGGGAGCTCATTCAATACCCTGATGTCCCCTCCCCGGGGGGG
>NW_009709155.1:0-9190 GCF_000703405.1 Apaloderma vittatum
GAAACCTTGCCAGTCCCGGTGTTTGTTCCTGCAAAGCAGCTACACCGAGACTGAAGAAATGCGGTTCTAACTTCAGAATTGTGGTTCTAAATTTGTGCTTTGTCAGTAAGTTACGTGATTCTGTGAAAAATCCTGATTGTCCTCTGCCTTCGTTCCTCTTGTTTGTAAAATAGGGAAAACAGTACTGATCTCCCTCGCAAGTGCTCTGAAATCTAATGTGAAGGCCTTCCAGACATTCTCAAGACCATCCACGGTTTACCATAAGCTATTTTCGCATTCTAAAAGAATACATTCTAAAAGAATACATTGGAGAATGGAGACAGCTGCCTAAGAAATCTGTACCAGAAGAACAGAATTTATAGAGAGCATTTTCTGCAACCCCGCAAATCGTTGCATTGTTAATTCTCTTTTTTATTTCTGTAAAGTAAATGAATAAAAGATCTGCGAGTTCTGTGGACTTAAGCTCTGGGAGAGCGGAGAACAGCAGGCCTGCCAAGACTTTGTCAGAACTATACTATCTGAATGAAGCAGTAGGCTAGTCTTCTTAATACCTAGTAAATAAAGATGTATAGTTCTCAGCATGATGATTCTCCTCTTGAGAATATAAACTAGAGAAAGAGGAGCCAGCTAAGGTCCTTCCCACCACTACTATGAAAGCTTGGTAATTTCTCACTCATACAAGATTCATAATTCTGCATTGCTGGTTCGTGGCACTGTGGTGCTGCTTGTAAACTCCCTTCTTGCTTTATACAGGTGTCAACATTTGGCTTTTTTCTGTGAGCCTGGAAATAGCTGCGCTTAGGGGAGGATCCAGGACTTCACAGGTGGAATAAATGAGAGGAATGGAATGGAGGATGTGGTGGGAGATGTTATTCCATGGGACAGAAGAGGCACAGCAATATGCATGGTGGTGAACTGGATGGCCCTATTTATCTTACACATGGCCTGAAAGCGTCTCAACAGAAATTCCTGCTTTCTGCCCATTCTCCAGTGTGTTCCACATCCAGATCTCGGTAGCTCATCTGAGAGAGGGAAATGTCTTTTAAAATTGTGAGAGGCTGGACCAGCTCTGCAAGATGCCGCCGGCTCACCATGGGCACACTGCAGAAAAGATACTGAAATATGCCCCAGACTTGTTTACCCAAAGCTTGCAAAATTAGCTGAAGTTGGTTTTGCATCCCTGAAGCTGCCCAGATGGTACTTCCTCCTGCCTGTGATGCTAAATTGAATGCAGCTGCCCCCCCAGCAGCCACCTCTACTGCAGGATGTTATAAAACAGCATCTCGTATAGCCCAGGCTTCAGAATAGGGTATCACGCTACACCCATTTCCAAGCTCAGAACTACACACTGGAGCATTAGAATCTGCTAGTTTAAGCTGTTCTGCAGCTCTTGTGGCATAGCAGCTGGCACTTCGGCAACTCTCAAAAAAAAAATAAGATCATAAAACACTCTCTAGGAAAATAATTGCACATAGACACTTGTTTCTGAACTTCTTTAATCTGTCTATGAGATAGAGCAATCACAATTAAATGTAATATTCTGGATGTCTAACTGAAATTCATGGCTTTGATAAATATTAGGCAATTAAGCTATTTATAAAATACATAATTTGAAAATGTGGCATTTCATTTTACATAACTAATATTTCTGTCATGCAAGGGCTGCTTTCCCCTTGGCTCAGTCTGCTAGAAAAGAAGGATATTCAGTTAAGACTTTAAAACTCTTAAGAAATTCAAGTGAGCAGAGACAAAGTCTCCTTGGGAAGAAAGCAGTGTAGAATCGTAGAATGGTTTGGGTTGGAAGGGACCTTAAAGGTCATCTGGTTCCAAGCTCTCTGCCATGGGCAGGGACACCTTTCTTCTGCTACCCCAGGTTGCTGAAAGCCCCATCCAGCCTGGTCTTGAGCACTTTCAGGGAGAGGCCTTCCACAACTTCTCTGGGCAACCTGTTCCAGTGTCTCACTACCCTCACAGTGAAGAATTTCTTCCTAACATCAAATCTAAATCTACCCTGTTCAGTTTATAACCACTGCCCTTCAACCTATGGCTACACACTCTTGTAAGTAGTCCTCCACAGCTTTCCTGTAGGCCTCTTCAGGTACTGAAGGTCTGCAGTAAGGTCTTCTTGGAGCCTTCTCCAGGCCGAACAACCCCAACACTCTCAGTCTGTCTTCATAAGACAGAGGGCTCTAGCCCTCTCATCATCTTTGTGGCCCTCCTTGTGACCTGCTCCAATGGGTCTGGTCCTTCTTGTGATGGGGACCCCAGTGCTGGACACAGTACTGCAGGTGGGGTCTCACCTGGGCAGAGTAGAGGAAAATCACCTTCCTTGACCTTCTGGCCATGTTTCTTTTGATGCACCCAAGGATGCAATTGGCTTTTTTTGGCTGCGAGTGCACATTGCCAGCTCATGTTGAACATCTCATCCACCAGCACCCCCAGTTTCTTCTCCACAGAGCTGCTCTCAATCCACTTGTTATCCAGCCTGCACATCCCAAGTACAAATACATGAGCCAGTAATGTGCACTTGCAGCCCAAAAAGCCAACTAAAATACCCTTATAAGTGAAGTGACTTCATTATCTCCTTTGAAAATTACTTCCTTCCTTTGTGAACAACTCCCACTGCAAATCCTGGAAGTCTTATTGAGTCTTCTGAGACAAAAGAGCATTTTCTATTTAGTGATGCAGTTTAAAAGTTCATACTAGAAGGTTGGAGCTAAGGAGTGATTTACACTTGGAGCTAATGAACTGTTCTATGCACTGTCAGTAGAGATACCAGTTTCAATAAAGTCCCACATGCTCACTTTATGCACTATCTGGTAAGGGAGTATAAAAATTACACCAATTTTTTAACTATTTGGAGGACCAAGAACCTGGCACAAGTACACAGGGACAGACCAATGGGTTGACGTCTTCATCTTCCCCAGAAGGGATGCCTTTTAGTAAGATACACAACCACAGCTATACTGAGTGCTATACCTGTGAATTCCAGCTTGTAACTGCAAATACATGTATATACATGTGTATATATGCACTAAGACCTATAGGCATTCTGCAGTAGTAGTAATATTTTTTTTAATCACTGGCAATCTAAAAGAACGTGTAACTTGCCTATAAATAAACCGTGTAATTTGTGCCTTCATACATCCAACTGCATAACTTAAAAAAGCTGACTAGACTGTCACAGGAGCAGACCTTATAAAGTGCCCAAACTCCACTGTATGAAAGCTGGACTAGATCTAATCCAGTAGCAAGCCTTACAGAGTGTCCAAAAAATTGCTCTTTCTAAAGCCTACTGGACCCACAGCAGGCGTGGGAGATCGTAGTCACAGGAATAATTGACTTCCCCCCATACCATAAATGCAACAGCATGGAATAAGTCAACAGTCCTCTGGTGTCAAAGCATTTCACAAATAGCAGCTGCACGAAATGTCCCACTGTGGCAACCTATGAGAAGAACCGTAACAGTTCAGTTACAATTTACTCTCTTGCAAGTTTGTGCAGCACCAGGCATGGCAACAGAGGGCACGAGTTCCAGCAGGGAGAAACCTACCTCTGAAGGCTTCCAAACTCTAGGCAGAATACAATTTCTAGTTGGAATTAATGGGCTGAAACATCTCAAAGCTATGATTCAGAATTCAGCAAATTGAAAGCCTGGAGGGAACTGAACGACTGAGTTTTGCACCACTCTTCTGTGAACACTTGGAACAGCACAAAGAGGATGGTAAAATAAGGACAAAATACTTCTAGATTTAGTTCAGCACCCCTTTGACCTGTAAATGCATAAGTATGCAATGAGCATCAGGCCCAGGAAATGTTTTAGAGGAAGTGGATTTCTGAGTTCTTTTATTCCGAATTCCCGGCTTTCCTCTGGGACTGAAAGGCATTTCAGGAACAACAGCAGAAGTGCTACAAATCACGTTTGCAGGAGCCTGTCTGGTGGCTCTACTTTCAGCCTGGCACCAGGCAGTGATGCCACACTCCCTGGAGGATGTGCTGACACACAGCACAGAAGAGGGTCCAGCTGCCTGGCAACGGCTACTTTTAAAAGCGTATGTATTCCCCCTCCACCCACAGCATCAGAGGATGAGAACCAAAGTGACTTGCTAACAAAGAAGCCAGACACAAATGTTCACATGCATGATCAAATGCAGTATTTAATCGTACTTCATACCTAGTTATTTTTAATCTTTAAGAGAATCTTTTTTTTTAATGGAAACCCATTACTTCTACGGCTATACTAATTGGAATCTTTTGGCTGCACTTCATGGAAAATAATTACCAGAGTGCAGACTAGTTGGGTAGCAGACATTTCAAACCAGCTTTGCAGATAGTTGATTTTCAAAGGAAGACACAACGTTGCACATCTGTCACATCCAGGCAGTGTGAAGAGTATATTCTTTGCTGCCGAAACATTGCCCGATACTGTGGGGCTCTTTGACCACTTTAATTAAAATAAAGTAATTTAAAAGGTTTATATTAGAGCTTTTTCTTTCTTTACTGCCTGGAAGTGATGCAGGTGTGATGTTGCACAACTATTTAATATCATCAGCCACCTCAGAGATAACAGTAATTTGCACTTCAAAAGGGCCCTTTCAGCTCAAGATCTCAAAACATTAATTAATCACAGTGCACAATGCTTCTTTGATGAAAGTATTATTATCCCCACTCTACAGATGGGAAAACTGAAGACCAATGACTTGTTCAAGGTCAGCTTTTGTAACATTGGATCCCAAATTTTGAAAGTGCGTTGGCGTGCGCTTTTACCATTAGCATCTCCCTTCTCCATCAGGGCAGCATCTTTAAACATATTTAGAAGAAGGGGGATATAACTTCAAGCACTGAGGACTTGGTCTTCAAAGATGCTACTGCTGAGAGCAAACAGCATGTGCAAGTATTAAGCCATATCAAAAGAAAGATGGTGGCAGAGAGGATGAGAACCTGCACTAGTGGAGCACAAATGTCACAGGAGGTCAAAAATACATACCACAATTAGAGAAAGGTAAGGTAATAACAGGATCATCATAACTGTCATGTCACTTTTCCTACTGTGCTTTATGCTTAGAAGAGGAATCACCTCTCCAATACTAATTATTTCTACAGTCCTTATCTGTAGAAATAAAAAGGTATGTTGTTCTGAGGGTGCTATTTTGATTTGCTCTGAATAAATAAGCACCTTTTCCATTTGCAAAAGTCACTGGACATCTTTATGTAAAATAGAGTTAACTGGTACCCATCATCTTTTCACAGAGGTCTACCAAAGGACGGAGAGGGAAACTCATGAATCTACATTAAAAAGTGTACAGTTCCAGCTCTGTTACTTACCAACTTCCAGATTAGATACATGTCAACTTTATGGGAGCATAAAAGCTGGATATGAGAATGTACTTAGCCCTCTGAAGTGCTTAGATATATTATGAAGTGTGACTAGTGGAACAGGATCTTCACTAAGAACAGGAGACTGATACTGAAAAACATGCAGTGTGTTGGTGTACAGGTTTCTTTCCATGACACAGGACCCAAGTATACAGGATCATAGAATCACAGAATCACAAAATGCATTTGGTTTGAAGGGACCTTTAAGGGTGATCTAGTCCACACCCCCTGCAGTGAGCAGGGACATCTGTAAGGAGATCAGGTTGCTCAGAGCCCCATCAAGCCTGACCTTGAATGTCGCCAGGGATGGAGCCTTCACCACCTCTCTGGGCAACCTGTGCCAGTGTTTCACCACCCTCACAGTGAAGAACTTCTTCCTAACATTCAGTTTAAATCTGCCATGCTCTAGTTTAAAACCATTGCCCCTTGTTCTGTCACTACACACCCTTGTAAGCAGCGCCTCCCCAGCTTTCCGGTAGGCCTCCTTCAGGTACTGGAAGGCCGCTACAAGCTTTCTCGGAGCCTTCAGCAACCTCAGCTCTCTTAGCCTGTCTTCACAGGAGAGGTACTCTGGCCCTTCAGCCATGATGAATTTCAAACTGTTGAAAACAGCACTGATTTTGGCTTTTCTTGGCTACCGTACAATCTGAATACCACATTTATTTCATTTGCATTTAACTCACTTGAGATATGCATTAAAATATTTTTTACTTTAATTATACATAGAAAGCTTTTTCCTCATTGGTTATGGTTTGACTCAGTATAGCACCATTTTCTTCAAATAAACAAGTAGAAAAATGAGACTGGTTTTATGAGAGTTTACCTTCCATTTTTTTGTGATTTGAGCAAAGTCAGCTCATCTACTGTGACAGAATGGTTTTGCAAATAACATCCTTACTCTGGCTGCATTATCGGTTCAGAATATCTGTCTGATTGTGTTTTCCTCTAAATCAGCTGATACAATCTCCACGTGAATAGGACTGTGTTGGTGTACTACATTTTCTGGCCAGTACTGAGGACACAGCTATAGAAGACCACAAACACAGAGGAATACAGTTTATCACTTTGAATTTCATGTTGCCTTAATACACTTTTTTATACTTTGTGCTACATTTATTATTGAAATTCTCACACAATGTCTTTATAAAATACACACTGCTCCATGTTCCATCAGTTTCAAGCACTCTGCTTTTTCTTATGTGGAACAAGCTTAAACAAGTGCCTTTTTGCTTAACTGAACATGCTATTGCTTGCTGCTGTACTCACCATTCTCTATTATTTGGAGTAACACATTTCTGACACTTCAACATCAATTCATTATGACAAGACAGGGGGATGCTGTCAAAATACTACCATATCTTAGAGACAGTATGAAGCCTGAAGACACAAGGTCTAGTATCTGCAATTGTCCTGAAAAGTTGGAAATAATTCAAGCTACATCAGAGTGTGTACTTTATATTATGAAGAGTGCATCAATTCTCAAGCCTCAGAACTTAACTTCCATGTTTGTTTCACTCGTGAGTGAAGATATCAGCTAATATCAGCATTGCTTTAAATTTTCACCAACTGCTCAATTTCATTTTATGAAAGCCACTTGGAAATAGTAATTATGCTTTCTTTGATGCTCAGAAAACATTACTTCTAGGTATCTATAAAGACCACAAAGTAATATCACCATTATCTTGCACAGTTTTAGTGTCTGATAATATCATGATGGCTGAATCCAGGAAACAATTATCATCTGTGTTAATACTTCAAAGATTAATTCAACACTTTGCAAGGAGGTTTTTGAAGCTAGATTCTGCTTGTCCCTTTTTTTCTGTAAAAACCTAGGTTGTTTTTTTTTCGGGGATACTTAGAGCAGTTCAAGCATGTAGCTTTTGCAAGCAGCGACCAAAATTAAGTATAAATTTGTGAAATTTTGTTTTCTTGCAGAAGCATTGATGTCATATTTGGAGCTTTATTTCATTCAGTGAAATAGCTGTAGTCTTCATTCTGCTGCACTGATGTTGGTGGTCCAGAGCTGGGCTGACAGATGTTGTTTTGCGTTTCTCATACACCAAGTCCTCCACAAAGCCACTTAGAGGTGACTACATTTTAGGAAAAAATAATAATTTACTACATCAGTTAAAAAGAGAATGGTTTTTGATTTGCAGGAGTTCACTTTAAGAAGTTAAAAATGGAAATTTCAAGTAGGAAAATGTATTTTTATTTATTTTAAACCTCCCACATGATTCCGCCTGCTGATCAAATTACTTTCCAAATATTGTCTAAATCTTACAGAAGTTTTTCTTTTGAAATATGCTAGTGTAAGAATAGCAAGACACAATAAATACAACTAATGCAAATGCCAGTGCTCAGATAATTTAATGTGTGCACAATTTAGTACACACCTTTCAAATAGATAAGAATACTATTCTAATAGACCTTTGAAAAATATTTCAATGATAACAAGCAGAGCTGCTTTCTGGAGCTGTTTTAAGAGATCAAGGTTTTAAAGTTCTAAAGAAACCCAAAGCATTTAGGTCTGTGCATTTAGCAGACATACAATGCAGTGACTCTTCATATCAGAGTCACAGTAAAGGGTTAGATTTCATTTCCTAAAAAAGCATAATGATCCACATGAAATGTAATATTTAAACAGAACTGTAATCCATTCACATATATATAAATAATAATGATAATGGTAATTATTAATAAATCGGAATGTAGTGTGTCTTTTTAATAAGCTTTGCCCTCTCTGCACTTCTATTTGCTCTGAGGATTTTGAGATTTATTCCCAATGAAAATATTGTTACTTACATTAGAGGGAATATGTTTAACATACTGAGGAGGCAGGTGCATTAATTGCATATCCCAATAGCTTTTACGACCCAGTGAGGTTAATAAATGCATGAAATAGCCATACACTATTACAAATTCAGAACACAGCGCACAAATTAAAAAAACTCTCTTCAGCAGTCCCTGACAATCTGACTCCCCTGAGTTTTTCCATATTCACTCGGAAAATAATCTTAGACACATGAATAAAACTTTTGTCTTTAATTTTTATTTTTCTCTATGTTAAGGGCTTAGAATCAGAAATTTAGTCTTTAAAATAGTGTGTGAAACTTCTAGACATTCCTTTGAATGACAAGACATGAAATTAGCATGTTTTAAAAACAAATTCTTCACGTTAAAAGGAAATAAGAGGAAACATTTTTCTAAGTATGTGCAATATTCAACAAAGCTAAAAAGACTCTTTATCCTATCAAGAATAAAAATGATGCGCAGTCTGCTATAAAAAATAACAATTGCTCTTAACCAATAATTAGTAGTAATAATAATAATGTAATAATGTAGTAGTAACAGGATCATACAATCTTGTAAATTAGCAAGGGATCAAAACGTAATACCAAGTTGCAGGCATAACACAAGGGTTATTGAGAGGATGGTTACTATGGAAACATCTGAGTATCATCAGGAAGGTGTTAGGGCTTCTCCCATCCAAAAGGTGACTCGGCTGAGGTGCATCTACACTAATGCACGCAGCATGGGTAACAAACAGGAGGAACTGGATGCCATTGTACAGATGAAAAACTATGATCTAATTGCCATAACTGAAACGTGGTGGGATGACACACACAATTGGAGCACCACAATTGATGCATATCAGCTTTTCAGAAGAGACAGACGAGGTAGGAGAGGTGGTGGGATGGCCCTCTATGTTAGGGAGGGGTATGAATGCTTAGAAATTAATCAATGTGATGTCAGGGTTGAGAGCTTATGGATTAGAGTCAAAGCAGGAGACAATAAGATGGACATCATCGTGGGA
>NW_009709156.1:0-273 GCF_000703405.1 Apaloderma vittatum
GCACAGCCAGACTTCATATCTTGCAGTAGAAGGGGATCTCCGTTACAATGTACGGCAGTGGTTCCTCCTGAGTAAATCTGTATTTGCAAAGGTCATCACCAATTCCTCATGAATTGTAAGTCAGACAAAGAGTTGTCTTCCCCTCTCAAACAAAAACCAAACTGATGAAACTGAAGTTTCCCTCACTCAGGCAGTAATATATTTCAGCTGTGTTACTTCTTTTTTTGAAATGCTCTGAGTGGAAGGTTACTGCCTTTGATCACATTTATGTTC
>NW_009709156.1:671-1795 GCF_000703405.1 Apaloderma vittatum
TCTTCTCTAGGGGAGAGCATTGAAATACACAAGATCTTCCTTTGACTTATACAAAGAGTGTTGTCTGGTCTGTCTTCTTAGAGTTGCATTTGAAAATATAGCAGCACTAATGATGTTGGGATTGGCTGTATCTGTACAGAGTTTTGAGAACATGTTCATTGTATTTGGGTGCATTTTAAGGTAACTCCAGAAGATGCTTCACAGAGCTTTTTTGAAGGTACATTCAAGATGAACTTGGAAAATGGACATTACATTTTTTCTCATCGTAGCTCCTGATATCAGAGTTTTGTTCCTGAATCCTTGATGTGACTGGAAGGCTGTCCCCATATCATTCTCTGCATTTGTCCTGGAGCATTTCTATTCTCCTATTTTCCCTTTCTCTTTCTACTCTGCAAACTGTGTTTCAGTATTGTCTTACCTATTCTTCATCTTAAGAACTCTCATACTCTGTATAATGATGTATTAATTGAATGAAGGCATTGTGGCATGGAACTTTTGGACACCTTCATGCTGTGTTGTGCTGTTGTTATTGTAGAAGGTATTGGGTTAAAAGGGACATTTAAAGGTCATCTAGTCCAACTCCCATGCATTAGGCACGGACATGTTTAGCTAGATCACATTGTTCAGAGCCCCGTCAAGCCTGACTAATTTCTCCAGGGATTAGGCCTGTACCACCTCTCTGGGCAACCTGTGCCAGTGTTTCACTACCACCATTATAAAACTTTTCTCCCTTATGTCCTGTCACATCAGGCCTTTCTAGAAAGATTAGTTCCATCTTTCTTATTGGTTCTCTTTAATTACTGGAAGGCTGTAATAAGGTCTACCCAGAGGCTTCTCTTCTCCAAGCTGAACAACCCCAACTCTCTCATTTTGTCTTCATAATAGAGATGCTCCAGCCCTTTGATCATTTATTTGGCCCTCTTCTGGAGCCACTCCAACATGACCATGTACTTCTTTTGTTGAGGGCTCCAGAGCTGGATGTAATACTCGGTGTGAAGCGTCAGCAGAGCACAGCCACAGAATCACCTCACTGAATGTGCTGGCCACACTTCTTTTGATGCGGTACTTGGTAAAGCCATATTGACTGTCTCAATATGTCTCGAATCACTTCTCTGTCCTCCATG
>NW_009709157.1:0-239 GCF_000703405.1 Apaloderma vittatum
GGCGACAGCGCAAGGGGTGCAAACAGCACCCTATGTGGGATGTTGGGAGAGGGTGGTAAGGATTTGTAGGTTGGCGACGTGGCAGGATCTGCAGGTTCAGCTCCTGCTGAGCCCTTTTCCCTCTCCCAGGTGGACATTTACATCATGACGCAGCCGCTGTCAGGGAAGTGGCTGGACCACTGGACCCAGGTGACGAGCGGCAGCGGGCGCCTCACCTTCACCATCCCTCCCGGAAAAGC
>NW_009709157.1:454-675 GCF_000703405.1 Apaloderma vittatum
CGGCTCCTTCACCGCCAGCGTCTCCATCATGGGCAGTGACCCTAAAGTGCGGGCGGGGGCTGTCGACGTCGTACGGTACGTGCCCTTTAAATCAGGGGAACACCCTCTCGTGGTGTGGTGACAACTCGAACTGGGGCAGCAGAGCAAGATGTCTTCCCAGGGGTCTCCCCTCACCCAGAGTTTTCACGGTATCTCTGCGCTGGTGCCTTCTCGTGGGAAAA
>NW_009709158.1:0-1596 GCF_000703405.1 Apaloderma vittatum
GAGTTTTGAGAAGCCTGTGAGAAGGGAAAGGGCTCGTTTCTGTCAATTCTGTCTGGGAATTGAATGAAGAGGGAAAAAAAACCAAACAACTCACCAACCCACATATATAAAAATATATATAAATATATATCTCCCCCAAGGCGCGAGGTCCCGCTGAGTAAGTAGATGCGAATGACGTGTAACCTAACACTTTCCCAGACAACCTAATGAATTTTCCATGTTTTCCACCATTTAGCTTCTAAATAGGCAGTATTCAAAAAAAAACCACACAAGCCAACCCCAACCTCAAGAAACCACCATCCTTGCCAGTAGGATTAAACCTGCCCCCAGGAATGGCCATGGAGATGACGCCAAAGTGGGAGCCGGTGGCTCGCAGGTCCAGGCAATGAGGGTCTAAAGACATACACTAAAAAAAAAATATACCAAATAATGCGGTTATTTGTGTAATATACCAAAGCTACTAGAAAGTAATGCCCTGTATTTAATATAGGACCTCACGCTGGTCCGGGAGATGGGCATCCGTGGGGGTTTGATGTCTGCAGGCTCAGGGGGTCACTGGAGGTGCTGGAAGGGTGCTAAACCCCTCGCCCAGCCATTTTTAGGAAAACAGGATTGTGCCCTGATGGTGCTGACTGTGCAAAGCTCATTAAAGGCTTGATGAGGGAAAGGGATGGGGTGGGTAAGGGGAGACCCAGCAGCACCAGGGCGGACTCCTTCCCCCATGCCCGGTGTGCTTAGAAACATTTTGCGAGTTAAAAGTTTATTTACAAAGTTTGGACACCACACACAGTCATTAAAATAGAAGCTGAGGTTTAGAGTTTGGTCTGGAAAGAGAATATAACAAAATTTTTCTGAGACTTTTGTAGTTCTGTTCTCAAAGGAAATAGCCTTCATTTTTCCCAGATTTTTTAGCCCAAACTCCACTCTCTTTAATATCATGAGAAGTCATCCAAACTTCAGCAAATTTTCGTTTACTTCCCCTTTTCCCTTTTTATTTGTGAAAGAAAACCCAAACATTTCTGCTTTAGCTGCCCCACCCTATTGCTTTTGGTCCTGTTTTCCAAAAAACCTGTGTATGCAATGCGCAGCCCCAGCAAAAAAAGCAAAAAGCCCCTTTTCTGCCGGTGAGCCCGGGCACATCAGTGCAACAAAGGCTTTTTTATTCGTCCTCTTTTTCTTTTCCCTTTTCTCTTTCCACTGCAGCTTTCAACGAGGCCACGAGTGAAGTGTGGATCGATTTGGACTGGAAAGTTCCTGTAAATAATAGCTGCACCTCGGGGTGTTTCCTCTCCCAGTAGCTGTGAAGACAAGGCGGGTACGTCTAGGGTTTGACTTGAAACATATTTCTGCCGGCCAGGGCTGCGGAGCTGGGTTCTCTCGCCCATATTACCATTTATTGTGGTTTCGTTTGGGCTTTTCCTATTTTTCTTTTATTTTTTCCCCCTTTTCTAATTTTTTTTTTTCTCTTTCCACGCAAACGCCGCTCTGGGCTCCGCTTACAGGAGATGTTGCAAAGGAGAAGGCGAGCGTTGGTTCGGCACAGCCCTGCTCCGTGGGCTCATGAATAACGCTCGCGTTGAGTGGCTCGGCTCCTTG
>NW_009709158.1:1626-5380 GCF_000703405.1 Apaloderma vittatum
ATCGGCGCCTATTTTCGGCTGAGATTTTTTTTTTTTTTTTTCTCTTTTCTTAAAAAATTTTATTTTTGCTCTTCAGCTGTCGTTTGGGTTCTGGAGGCGAGTGGTGAGTGCTAAGGGGTTTGGGCTCGGACCGCCTGGGAATTCGGGTCCTGGTTAGGATTTGCGCTGGAGCTTTTGTGTCTCGGGAAGCGGGGCGGCGATGACAGGAGGCGGTCGGGGCGCGGGACGCTCAGCTGGGGGTACAGGGATCACCTGCCAGGTCCAGCTTGGGGCAGTGCGAGTGGTCTAGACCCACTTTGGAGAAACCTAAAGGGATTTTCTCAGCGCTCACAGCCTGGAGTCCCCCCGCCATCGCCTCCCTGCCTTTCATTCTCCTCCCCAGACACCCTCGCAGCACCTGCTCCGGCTGAAATGCAGCTGAGAGCAGCCGTGAGCTCCCCGAGCCGAGACACCGGATCCGGGCACCGGGTTGCTCGGAGAGGTGCCAAAATTAGACCCCGGAGAAAGAGCAGCGTAACGAACGTCCCTCTGTCGCGGGGCACGACAGAGAAGTGAGCAGGCGGAACGCACCGGGGAGACTTGTAACCGTATGTTTATTATTCCACATGGAAAGTCATTAAAATGATTACACGGAGGCCTGACGATATAATCACGTACATTGGATAAGAACATCGACACCGATAACAGAAAAGCAGAACCGACCACTTTGCTACGGCTTCGTACCCACACGATTTCCAGCCGCTCCCCGAGGAGCCCGGCCCTGTTCTCATTGAAGCCGCGACTCCTCCAGCCCGAGCTTCTTCCAATGACTTCGACAGGAGCAGACCCTCCTCTTCCTCTCCCCCCACTCCCTCCCCACCTCCCCGTTCCCCAGTGACAAGTGCTACAGGTTAAAAAGACGGGCTACATATTAAATATAGGGCATTACCTTCAAGTAGGGCTGGTACATTACACAAATAACCACATTATTTGGTATCACTAGCATTTTTTGTTTTTAACGTCCATCATAAGACACCATTAAAAAACCCAACAACTCGAGCCTTCTTTATCTACAAAGATCTCCGCTCTCAACTCTTCAGTTGTTTGTTGTTATTTTACCCTGCACTTACAAGTATTAGAAGCATTATTAAGAATCAGATCCTTCAACACATTTAAGAATTATATTATTATAACAAATAAGATCAAAAATTAGATTTTATAGTTAAATATTCTGTGAGCCAGACAAAGGGGTTTTACTGTACAAGCGATTGTGCATTTTTTCTTTTAAAAAAAAGCAAATTATAGTGCAAAGCAAAAAACGTTGGCCTGTCTTGCGACCATTTGCATACAACAGAGGTGCATATATTTACACCTTCACATGACAATATGTCATAAAAATAACATTGTTGCCGTTCTTTTTATTATTTTCCTTTTTTTCCTTTTTTTTTTAAAATTCACTACGAACAGTCTTAAATTAACCTCGTACTACGAATGCCTTGTTTCCTTTGTGCTTTCAATCAGTGGCGCGATTGGGTGATAAACATAAATGCATCAAAACACGGGCTGCCGTGGTCCAGTTTCTAGAGCTGGCGAGCACTGGAGAGGTGCTCGCTGTCGCTAAGGCAAGTGAAGGTTGTAGTTTTGCTGGGGTAGGGCAATTTTTTTTCTTTTTTTTTTTTTCCCCCATTTATAGTTATCGAAAAGAGTCGTTCTTGTCGCTTTATTGAACTCGTGAGTGGTCATCGCAGCTTTCCAACGAAGCCAGGATGTCTTGCTCCAGTCTTGATGTGCTAGTGCAATTACAACACTCCGTACCTCGCCCGAGTGGTGACGAGCTGCCGACTGAGATCTGGTGAGAGGCAGCTCTGAGGGTGTAACTTAGAGGGGCCGGGAGGGCGTTTTGATTTTCTCATGCTCGTGCAAAAAAAAACCAAACAAACAAAAACTTGGTTACTGGTGGCCCTGTGAGCTGGGGCCTGTCTGTGAGCCCTTGCCGCAGGGAGGCTCTTAGGGGGGTGGGCACCGCAGTTACAGGCTCCTTGGGAACCTGCCCATGCGCCCTCGCCCCTGCCAACACAACAAATCCCCAATCCAGCCCCAATTCTCCTGCCACCAGAAAGCACAGCCTGGGGGGAGCCACCGCTCCCGCTGCCGACAACCTCCTGTCATGATCCTGTTCGAGTTGCAACCTCCTCAGTACCAGCTACGAGGGTGTGCGGTGCCCGGCAGACCCGGTTCCTCCCAACATGACAACCGAGGGGCCAGCGGTACCTTTAGAGCCCCTTCTTCAGCTTCTTTATCTACAGCAAGATCCCCGTGCTCTGGGTCACTTGGGACAAAGGAGAAGAGGGTGAGAGGATGGAAAAAGCTTATGTAATGTTGCTTTGTGATATTCCCACCACCAAGGGACTGAGTAGAACTTGCTCCTTTCTTCAAATCTCAGTTAGAGCTTTCGGTATGAACTGACAAGTAAGTTGTTTCTTAATAAAAAAAAAGTCACCGTGTGTCAATCCACTCTGGGTGAAAACATGAGAATCACAACAGAAATACGATGCTTTGCCACCAGCCACTCAGAGAGGATGAAAGGAAGACCCAGAGTTGGAGCAGGATCATGCCAAAGGCTCCCGAGTTAGCTTCCGCAGCGAACGCGCTTGGAAGTGCATCTCAAACATCTTGGATTGTCCTGAACACCGCCTTCACTTCGACCACCATCACTGAGATTTGCTAAGAGGAGCAAAGAATTGAACGGTGAGGTCAGGACAAGAGAGCAAACAGAACAAACCAAAATACGCCTCGTAAAAAGTACATCTCATATGTAAACATACAGGAAAGGGGAGCCCGTCCGGCACGGGATCAACCACGTTACTGCTTGAGAAAGGACGACAAGGACAAAAATGTACAATACAACCTCTGTCGTCAACGACAAATAATAACAATCACATCACAGCTCTTGTTCGCGTGGCTGATGCCGGCCGACCCGCGAGGAGTGCGCAGCCCCGGCGCGTGCCCGAGTCCCTGCGTTGGGCTGTAAACTAGACTCTTAGGTGCCGTGCGTGGCTCTGGCGTCGTCCTGGAGCTCTTTGGTGGTCACGGGCACTACACCGTCAGGGAGGGAAGGAGAGGAGAAAACCACGGGGAGGCTTTCTTTTTTTTTCTTTTCTTTTTTATTCTTTTTTCAGTTCAGTCCTCTTATGTTGGCAGAGAGATGGCTTGGATGACTCTGTGGTCTCTGCAACATTTTCGCAGAAGAGTGAGATTTTGTAACTTTTTGAATGCTTCGTGTGGCGAGAGGTGCGAGTGAGATGACTGAGAAGTGTTCTGCAAGAAACTAACATCTGATTCCACATGTCCTTTTTTTTCCCCCCTATGTACAATCCACATACTTAAAATATATGAAAGGAACCACATCAAGCAACGCATTCAAGCCTCATGGATGTTCAACTTGAAATGTAACGTAGGTCCTGGGCCATCTTCGCTTGATGTTTGCCCGTGTTTGCATGCAGAGGATCCTGGTTTGCTTTTGGTTTGGGAGACTTTGGTTTACCTTTTCCCTAGGCATCATTTTGCTCTATTGGCTACCAAAAGGAGTAACATCATAGCGGCTCAATAAGTTAAAGCCATCTGTGCCCAGCTGAGTTCCTCCTAGTAGGGTCTCCAGACCGACTCATCCATCCTCCCAGTAGTCGTCATGGTCGTCGGCGAGTTACTGTGGCTCCCGTCCGCATCCACCCCGTCATTCTGATTGCCCAGGGTGGGATTCATTAAGTTGTTTCCT
>NW_009709158.1:5406-8544 GCF_000703405.1 Apaloderma vittatum
GTGGCCGGGCCCCCGCCTCCCGCCACCATGGAGAACTGGTAGGAGCCCGAGGACGTGCCGTAGTACAAATGGTAGGGAGAGGGGTTGGCCTGGAAGGGTCCACTTTGGTTTTGCGTGGAGCCGGGGTAGGGGGGCGGCAGGTAAGTGTGGTGGAAGCGCGTCGTGGTGGGCATGCTGGTCATGCTGATGCCCCCGATGCCGGTGGCAGAGGGTGTGGCGGGGGAAACATGGCGCCAGGGTAATGCATCCGTGGGTCGGAGAACCTGGTCTCGGTGAGAGCCGGCAGCGTCGGGAAGGAGCGATCGAACTGCCGGGGGTCAGAGAAGGGACTCAGGTCTGACGTGCCTGTCAGGGTGGAGGAAGAAAGCTGGTGGTTAGAGCTTGTAGGGTTTGTCCTCTAGCCTGGGCCATCCCCTGCCCAAGGAATTAAAGTCAGAGGGAAAAGCACCTCTTGGATCTGCCAGGAAGCGAGCTGAGGGACTTAAGAGGCAAAAATCCTAAGCCTGTTTTGTTTAAGTTGTTCCCATTTCCTGCCCTAAAATTTGTTGTTTCCTATCCAAGAAGGGACACGACTGCACTTACTTCTCTAGGGGTCTATTCATCTCTGGTGGATTAAGAAAGCACACCCCATAAACACAGAAAAAAAAATGTTTAGCCATTACATCAGCTGTGTAGTAAATAAATGGATGCAGGCCCCAGACGGCCGGTCCCTGAGATAACCGGGGGTGTATGTACACACACCCGGAGACAGAGGGGGAAAGCTGGAGTCCAGACCAGCCTGTTAAGCCTTCTTGTGGGTGGCCTGTTCGTGCTGATACCATCAGGGGATGGAGCTGATAAACACACAGCTGAAAACTCCCAAGCTAGGAGCCACAATATCCCTCTGCTTGATTTCTCTGTGTATTTTTCTCCTTCCAAGAGGATCAAGTGAGTGAGAAATTCAGGCTTGCTTCTGCTGGAGGAAGGGACACCTGGGTCAGCGTGGTGGGGGTGTTACCCGGCTCCTGCGGATGCTGAGCCCCCCGTGCCTTTTCTCAGGGCGGGTCTAAACCCAAAGGGAGTCACAGCCAGCTTGTATCTGGAGAGGGACCTCTGACCAGTGCTGCCACTTCTGGGGCAAGCCAGCTGGAGGTGGCTCTTCCCTCTTCCCATTTACTCCCAGGAGCCTTATTTTTCTGTTGGCGAAAGCAGGGGCATCGTGCCTTTCTGCTGTGGTAGTGGGATGCCATCTGACCCCAGCGACTCTTTTTTGTGTCGCATCAGCTGGATTCTAAATGAATTCAGAGCAAGAAAATGTGCTAAACATGCCTGTTGGTTTCAGCTCTGCATATATATACAGGCCCGCACATTCATATGATTGTATGTTTGCTATGCATGCACAGGGATGTGTGCTTTGTATATATTTATTACAATGAGGCGTTTTTAAGTTCCAGGCCCTGCAGCATCTCCCCAGGAAAAAATACTTGAGCTGATCCCTTCCAGCTAACCAGTGGCAAAGGCATGCTCTGGAGGAGCAGATAGGGAGGGGATTTGATCTGAACTCTCTTTCTCATCCCAGGTGAGTCCTTCAGCCATCAGCCGCTGGAAGGAGAAGGGGAGAGGAGGTTCCTCCCTCCCCTCCAGCCATTTTGCGGGCGATCGGCAGTGCCGGCCTTCCCACGCAGGCTCCACGGAGGAGAGAGGTGGAGGAGCACCTGGTTTGTGAACGTGGCTGCGGCTTTGGTAGGAGATAAAGAGCGGAGAAGCTCAAAAGCTGTCATGAACCGCACAACACGCAGCCGGGGCTGGATGCAGCCAAGCCGAGAGCAGTCACGGGGACGTTCCCTCCTGCACGCTCTGTGGAGGGGCAGCGTGCTCGGTCTGGCAAGAAAAGCGCAACACTGCGAAAAATACTCACAATTGAGCAAGCCAACCTGATTTCACAGCCCAGCTGGGCAGCAGGATGCTCTGCCCCATCCTGAAGCCATGCTGCCGCAAAAGCAGCACCAAAACTACTGTCAGGTGCTGTGACCTGATGTTTGGAGACCAGCTCTGCAAGAAGTAGCTTGACCAGAGCCTTCAGTTTTAGCAATCTGGCAGCATCACAGCATGAGGTGGGACCATGGGTGAAAAATCGTGGCTGAACTTAGTCTGAAGAGACAAAGTGCTGTTTACTGAATGCTTCTTTTTCATGTGCAGGTCACTATGGCTCAAGTAGCTGGACTGTTTTGTCATAAATCGAGACTAAAGAGTCTTGAAATCTGCTCCATCCAGCCCCCAGAAAACCCAGGCTGCTGCTCGCTACCTTCCCGAGAACAGACGACAATCTCCAGCCATCAGACCGCATTCCTTCGTTAGCTTTCACATGCCCATAAATAATATTCCACAAAATGCAAATCAAAATAAAACGTGAGTGCTCAGGGCGCATTTCTCTTTTCCTCTATAACACACTCAAAGGGATTTTAAATTTTTTTTTTAGAGGCCATGTTTTATTGACCTGAATTTGCAACGCTTGGCAATGGGTCCTTGCTACTAATTTACACGTTTGGGTGTAAAAACATACACACTTGTGTATTTTGTCGCTGTGTTACCTGGAGGTGCTGTGGCAGCGGCTGTGGTGACCAGACTCCAGGCTGCTCCACTGTATAGAACGGTTTGGGTTGGAAGGGACCTTAAAAATCACCTATTTCCAACCCTCTGCCATGGGCAGGAACCCCTCCCACCAGACCAGGTCGCTCAAAGCCCCGTCCGACCCCATCTTGGGACAATTCCAGAGACGAGGCACCCACAGTTTCCCTGGGTGACCTGTTCCCGTTTCTCACCGCCCTCACGGTGAAGAACTTCTTCCTAATGCCTGATCTGATCTACCCTGCTCGAGTTCAAAACCATCGCCCCTCATCCTATCACCTCATGCCCTTGTAAGAATAAAAATTTGTAACTAACGTCGGCCTCTGTCACCCTGTTGCCCCCACAACCCCCTGGAGAAGGCAAACCCCACAGAGCCCCTCACAGGCTGGAAAACCAACCCGGGCTGAGACGGCACAGAGAAACACGGGGTTGTTTAGGTCTGAAAAGACCTTAAAGATGAAATCCAACCGTTATCTACGTGGACCAGGCCCACTTCTAACCCATGTCCCTGAGCACCGCATCCACACGGCC
>NW_009709159.1:0-10791 GCF_000703405.1 Apaloderma vittatum
TAAATATATATAAAATATATAGTGAGTGGTTATTAGACAAAATGGCTATACATTTTTTCCATGAGGATGTGGATGTCATCAGCCCCACTGGAATAAGCACAAAGCATTTCAGTGGTAATTAGTAGAGCTGGTCAGGGTTTCTGGAAGTCAAAAGATTTCACGGGTTGACCCACATGTTAATAAATTTGATTAGAGCTTTTACTATCAATTTCAGCTCTGATGAGTACCTGCATGGATGGGAAAATGTAAGCTGTTCATATGCTAGTAGAACTTGATCATTCGTCTACCCTGAGTTTGCAGAAGAGGGGAGTAAGATCCTGATTAGAAGCGAGTCTCTAAGCAAACAGACAAATGTCATCCTTTCACTAGAATTGCCCTAATCTGCTAGAATAAATTCGTATAGTGGAGTTTACTGTGTTTTTAAAATACAATTTGCTAACACTTCGTAAAAACCTGAAAGTACAACTAATTTTGAAATACTTTTTTTTAACGTTAAAAAAAAGCTTAATCATTTAGTTATGCCTTGAATTACAAATTGGTTGTGCATGAATTCTAATCATGACTGATATCTGGTATCAGGTGCTTCTGCAGATAGTATAACCAGCTGCAGAATTTAGTGTAATGTCTCAAAAGATGCAGAAATACTGATCTCTGAACAGCCTATCTAGAGGGTATTTCTATGCTGTAGTCAGCCTGGAATTTTAAGTGAAGCAGGATATTCAGTGTGATACTTTATTTAGCTTTACCTAAGTTATAAATCTCACCATAAAGCTGTCATTCATTTACTGCTCCTAAAGAGGACGTAATAATTTTCCCTGGGATTTGTTAAGCGGGGTTTTTTTGCCTTACATACTACCAATATTATAACACTTGGTGCTAGAAATGTGATAGGAAAAAGAGAGGAAATATTGCTTCCAAGTTGGTAAACTATTGCTTAAAACCATAATAGGGTTTGGATCACTGAGTGTCAGCATAGTAATAAAACACCTGAACAGACACTTTCTCTGTCACAGGTTGTCGGACTTTTTCTTTTTTAGGGACTTTAACTATTCTGACCATAAACTCATGAGACCGAGACACTTAAGTGCGGGGCACTGAAGCAGAAGGAAGCTTGTAGCAGGGAAGTTGGGCTTTATGGGGCTTATGGCACTAGTTTGATAAAATAAAACTATCATAGGTCAATGCAGTTTTGTTTATTATTTCTCTGTTGAAATTTTCATCAGTGTGTTCTCCAGCATAGGAAATGCAATGTGTTGGCTTACTTTCAAATAATGTTTGCTCTATAGCTGTTGTTGTGTCTAGATCTATGTATACGTATTTAGTTCAGATTAAAAAAAACAAACCCCATGATAGTGGATGCCATCATATTCTAGCAATTCTAGGTGAGTGCATGGAATCTGCCGTGTCCAAGCTGAAAACTGACTGACAGGACAAAGACAATGTGGATATTTTCTCATCGTTTCTTGTGAATCAGTTTTATTTTCTAAACAATATCAAGCAGAGCAGATTACAAAGAATTCTTTTGTATCATGCACATGGACTTTTCTCTTAGACCTTTTTATTCTGCACATGAGCTGTTCTCTTCCTCAGCGAGATCGTTTGGAGAAACAGAATCATATATTTGGTCCTGTGCAACGAGCTGAACCATCTGGTCCTTCCTGCTCTTTTCCTTTTTTCTTACAGTGGATTGTTCAAATGTAGGTCTTGCAATGGACTTTGAGCAAACCATTGCTAAATTTTATTGATAAAACAGAAATACAGCTCTGAGGTGTCTTTCTAAAAAATATAACGCGATTTAAAGTGGAGAGCTCAGAGGTAACTTGTTTTTGCTGACTTGTGAGTGTAGGCATGTGAAAATGAGTTGCAGAAGGACAAATTGTGAAGTTGCTCTACAAGCAGGGTAGAGTACAGCAGATCTAAAGAAGAGAGTAATAAAAAATGGTTTTCCGAAAAAAATATTATAGTGTCATAGCTTCCCAAACTTAAATTTATTTCAGTAAGTGAAGATTTCTTGTATAATTAATATTGCATTAGAAAAAGCATTTGCATCTATCTTTTTTTAATTAGCACTTACCACTACATGTTTCTTGTGTGTCCCTGAAGGCCTGTGTGTGTGTCTGCTTTGAGACTGAGCCTACTCTCATGGAATTAAATGGCCTGTGCTACCTTCTGTTGAAACCAACGTTGTAGAAAATGAACTCACTCCGTTACAGAATCTGGTCTTCAGTGGGAGGAGAACCAGGCCATTTATTTACATTCACTTGTGTTTCTTTCTCCACTTGGATGGGATAAATCTAAATTTAATCCTCTTGAGTGTTACCGGTTTGAAGAACTTTACCGTTTTTTGCCTGTAAAAACAGGGTAACTTCTTCAAACAGTTGTGAAGGATAGATTGAAATAATGAATGCACATGTAAATGGCTAATCTGGTGGGATAACATTTTGCTTAATGGGATTAATCCCATGCTTGCACATACAAGAAGCTCCTGGAGGCACCAATGAGGCTCCTGCAAAGTACCTTGAAGCTGTATTTTTCCCTGATACTTTCCTTTTTCCCTGGGTTGTATGAGGAGTGCACAGTAAGTCCAGATGTGAATGAATTGTGGATTAATCAAAGCTAATCTCAAAAAAGCATTTGTATTAAAGGAGAACAATGCTTTGTTTTATACAAGCCCAGCTTTGTGTCATGTATTTTAAGTAGCACGATAAACAGTTCTGTGGCAAGAAGACATTTTAATGGATAGAAGCAGAAGCAGCATTTTCATAGAGAGTACGTAGCAAAAGGAAATGCAATGCTAAGGATCCTTTTCACATTTGGGGAAAACTTATTTCCTGTGGGCACTTGATCATTTGGTAATCTTTCACCCCATCCAGCGGTTCTGTAACTACCCTTTCCAACACTGTGCTTCATGTAATGCTTACCTAAGCTCCAAGTATGATGAAAAATGGAGCTCATATAAAATCCCTTTGCATTCTGACTCCATCTCAGCTGCACAGAGAAAGTAAACAAATACAGTTTCCAGGCAGTCTTTTTATCTGCCTATACATCTCAGAGGCTTCTTGATAAGGCTTTCTGTGGGGAGAGAGGGGGTGTTTAAAGTAAATATAATTTGTAAATTTCCATCCATTTTAGAAGCGACATTAAAGACCTTAAAAGAAACAGGTTTTATGAGATTGACAAGCAATTAGAGCAGTGCAGAGATAGTGCACTGCGTAATCCTTCACTTAACAAAATTAGTCGGAGTGAGAAAAATCAGAGAGAACATAATATCCCATCTTAAGTGGCTGTTTCAGATATGTGCTCTAAAACTTGAAGATATGAACAGAATTGTTCCATAAAGTATATTTGGTAAACGTCTGAGAGCTCCTTATCTACATTAAGACGCAAGGAATAAATACAAGGAGTCTAAATGCTCTAGAAATAGCTGTGGTATTCCTCCAGGAGAAGAAAACAAAATCCAGTCATAATCAACAAGGTGGGAATTCCATGTGCAGTGTTTCTGGAAAATCTTTCTTGTGAAAAATCCCAAAGAATTCAGTGCTGTAGATGAAATTAGTTTAAATCACTGATGAGAGCTCCTCTTTCCAGGTTCCTTATACTGATTTATGTGACCTAGACAGAGCTTTTCAGAGAGGGGCCCCTCCATTTCCACACGCTTTACGAAGCGCGATGTACACACGCTAAATTTCACCAGTAAGATGAGCATTGTAGCTTACAGCAATATGTGTGTTACCAGCCCCGTTTCCTAATGAGATCCACCTTTATCAGTTGGCCCATTACCGGCAAATTTAACAGAGGGCTTAAGGTTTCTGTAGGTGATTAAGTTTCTTCCAGGCTTCCTTGAGGGCTGGTGGCTGGATGGTGGGAGGAACTGGAGGCAATGCATATGTGGCAGCAGCAGCAGCACCCTGGGGACCGGTCTGGTTTTGGCTGGCGTTGGCCGGCTGGTGAGCACCCACAGCAAATGCCACTGTGGGGCACGGCTGGCCCTGTGCACCTGCAGGGACATGTGGGTGGGAGGTTTGAGGCTTATTCAGAGACACTGGAATATTTTCTTTATAGTGTAAGAACAAAAATGGAGGGAGGAGAAGAAGCAGAGATTTGCATCTGCAGATATAAAACACAGAATACAAATCTGTATAATGAGTGATTTCAACAGCCCCCCACCCCCCTGTTTGTGCTGACTTCATGTGTCTGTAATTCAGCTTGTTCTTGGTTTAATGCAAATACAGATCAACGTCTGAAACCCCCCATATCATCATATGTGCTTGACAGTATAAAAATAATAGATCCTGCCGTGTCCATTTTGGTGGACTGATGTCTAACCTTAGTACTCAGTCTGCTGGACTGATTGCTACTGTAGAATATTGCCTTTTTTTTTTTCTTTACAAAAAGAATCTGCAAAAAATCCAGGTGTATTAATGTTCAAATACTTCCTTCTTCCACCCCTCTGAAACCAGCATATTCAAGAACTATAGGAAATCTGAGGGTTTCTATTGTTAATACAATAGAAATTAACTACCAGAATAGATACTGGGCATGACTGAAGACTACTTAATATTGCAAAAGTAGTTGGATGGCTAACAGCTATCTCTGTTAACGTTTCTCAGTTGTCAGTGGTAATACAGAGATATATTTTAATGTATACCTTAAATACTATAATGAACTTGATCAATTTTAATATTAGTTGCATACACTGTAGATATGGGTAACGCATAGTTGTTTACTTTCATGTCACAATCATTGGCATAGGAAGATTTGAACTCTTACTGTAAATATACAGAAAATTTTCTTTGTGATGAGAGCCTGGGGGCTTTTTTCTTTACTTGTTTTGCTTTTTCCATAACCGTCTCTCTCTGAAGAGAAGCAATTGAGAAGGTACTAACTTCTGGTGTCTGAGATTTTGAGAGCACTTCACTATGGGGAGGGGCTGTTTACAAGGGTGTGTAGTGACAGGATGAGGGGCAGTGGTTTTAAACTAGAGCAGGGTAGATTTAGGTTAGATATTAGAATGAAATTATTTACAATGAGGGTGGTAAAGCACTGGAACAGGTTGCCCAGGAAGATGGTGGAGGCCTCATCTCTGGAGACATTCAAGGTGAGGCTTGATGGGACCTCTGAGCAACCTGATCTAGTAGATGATGCCCCTACTCACTGCAGGGGGGTTGAACTAGATGACATTTAAAGGTCCCTTCCAGCCCAATGCATTCTACGATTCTATGATTTTTGATAGTTAAAATATTACTATCGTTATTCTTATGGGTGGCAAAATAACGATATTGCATAAAGTTATTAATGATAAGGAAATTCTTTCCTCCTATTTCCTCCACCCCCCTACAGGAATGCATTGCTTTTTAACAGCCTTTAATTCAGACAAAATCTATATATAGGCTCTTCATGTTTGCCATTTCCTATCTATGTATGAGCAAGTGTGTCTTAAAATATAGCCCTCTTTTTTTTTTTATCTTATCCTCTCATGCAATCCAAGATAAGGTTTTCTAAAACCGGTTACAGTCCCTCGAGTGGCTTGTAATAAAATGCAGTGGTGGAGGCGTACCAGGCACAGTTACATCACTTGGCAGAGGAGCAAAGCAGGAAGGTGTTAATGGGGGCATAAAGCCCTGCCCCTGCGCCCCACTTGCAGACCCATGGCTGGTGCCCTTTCTCTTTAGCAGTGTTCTACTTTGCCAGAAAATTTTAGCTGTACAGCAGCTACATGCTATGAAAATGGGAATGGTACCAAATTAGAGGCAGAAGATTTCAGAGGTGGAAGAAGCAATTCCTTCTTTCCTTAAGGGGAACTCTTGAGGGGCCATGGAGTCAGGGTTTGCTCTGAGACCTTTTGCTGAAGGGCTCCATCAAGGACCCAGGCAAGGTTTGTTGTGATCTTTATGTTGTGCAATAGCTCGTCTGTTGGCTCTCTTTTTATGAGGCCTGTGAAATACTTAATATTCAGAGTGTTGTTTTCAGAGCAGTACGTTCCCCAATGGTATCATTATTATTGCCAAGCTTCGGTGAGCAACACTGCAAAATAAAAATTAATATTAAACCAAATCCTTAATCAAACATTTTCTTTCCTTGGAACGTAACTGCCGTTGCGTGGCTGTGCATCCCCTAGCAGAGGCAGGACATGTCACACGTTCTCCTTTGGGTGGGTCAGTGGCAGGGAACCAAAGCCTGCTCTGAAACCTTTCCCTCCCTGATGGGTGCAGCTTCTGTGGCCGATGGAGCCTCAGCCGTTGGGGCCAGTGTCACCTCCTTCCTGCCTGGTAACCTGGGGCTGCCTCTGTAAGATGATTTAACTATTCCTCTGCTTGACACCAAGCTTCACCCTCACTAGAAGGCTCAGAAGCCTTCTTGCAAGTGGGTGTCTATACAAGGACTGCAATGAGAAAACTTCTTGAGACTTTGCAAGTCTGAAAACAGTCTGCTCCCAGGTGTCCTGCTGGATGAGCTAAAGTACATCTGGCAGCTTTTCCACAGCTTTGCATATGGCTACCTTCCTTATGATTCTGTTATATTTATCTGCTGAGAAACATTATACAAGGAACATGCTGAAAGCCTCAGGTGAGAGCACGTAGGTTCTGCAAAACATTGCTGTAGGCTTAATCTAAAGAAGTGGATGGCTTTCATTATTGCGGGTTTGGTGCCCTTCCTGACACTGGCTCTTTTGGCTCAGGTTAGACCTGATGCTGTCAGCGTGCTTAGGTGGAAATTGATCTTGGAGGAAGGAAAGGAAAATTGGTTGAATCCCAGTAGGATTAGCTGTGATGAGTGTACAGTCATGGCGCTGACCATACACAAAGGACGGCTCTTGCAGTTGTCACAGCTTTGCCCCGTGTTGGCTGCAACACAAGGAATTGCTCCTGGGCTGACTTATGTCTGTAAATAGCCTCGGAGCTGCAATTCTCTTTCTAGCACCTCCACCCACCCTTACAGCTTGCATCATTGTGATGGGGAAGTTTTCTACTTTTCTTGTCTGTTTGCAGGTGATCAAGAGAGTTACAACCGAGCCCAGCCTGAGACAAAACAGCCCTGTGAAGTCTCTTGCTGGGCTTGTGCACCACTGCAGTGAGTTTGACACAAGCTGTGAAATCAGAGTAGTCCCTCCCTGCACTAACACTGAGACAAGAAGAAAACGCACTGATAAGTCTGTGCTTGCTCACTGACTACTTTGTGCACAGATATTTCTATTACTTTATTACCCAGCTAATAGAAAGCCATTTCCCACCAATAGTGTTAGCCAGCATAAGCTTAATGAGTTTTGGAAGTCTGAAACTATGATAGAAGGGAGTTGGTAGTGCCTTAGAAATCTCCCAGTTGGGAACTGCTGTGCATGTTACGAGTATATTTGATTACGGGAGCCAGCAGTAGAGAGCTAGCTGCAAACTGTTTAGCATAACCATGCTTCCACTGCTTTTTGAAAGCCTAACTTAAAAGAGATAATTTTGAAGTGCTAGGGAGACGTCTGCCACGTCTGTGTGCGAGGTGCTTACTGAGCAGAGAAATACATTTGCTAGGAGTCAAGGGCATCTTGTGTCTGAATTAGTGTCTTTTCGACCTTGTAGCATCGGGTCTCTTTAGGATTCCCAATGAGCCAGAATGTGTAGACTGAATTCTTTTAAGTTGTCCTCCACCATACGTGTTGATTGTAGAAACTGAACGTGAAAAGGCCACCTGATAGTAAATCAATCTGGCACGAGTTACTGTTGGGGGAGGCTCAGGCAGAACTGGTAGGGGAAGTGGCAAGTGACCTAGAAACAACCGTTTGAATAGAAAGTCTCCCCTCCTGAGGCACTCAGCCCCAGATTGGGTCAGACAATAGAAACTTTACAGCGAGGAATGTCTTTTGCATTAACTAGATTAAACTCCTTCTATCCCTGATGAAGATGGGTCTAGTAAAAGCACATGTCTAATCTAAAACCCCTACAAAAGCAGAAAGAGCTGCACAGCGTCCGTCCTTCACCTGAGCTTGTTGGATACCCTGGTTCTGCAGCTGCCCTACGCGCGGTTTGCTGTCTCTAGGAAGCAACATCAGGCTTGCTTCAGGAAAGCCCTTTGCACCAAGTTTGTGCAAAAGTGAGAAGTGAAAGCAGTTGCTTTTTCTGAGAATGACTGACTGTTTTGATCGAGTGAGGAGTCCCCTTCCAGAGATGAGCAAGGTACTCTCGTCCTTTCTGTTTCTGATGGGGTTCTGGAAGGATTTGGGGAGTGAAAGATTGCCTTATTTAATCATCTGTTCAAAGTTAATCTTTTCCACCTTTAGTGTGGAAAGGCAGACCATTTATTTTTTCTGCACACACCAGGTCCTCTTTCCACAAATCAGATAGTTGTTGGAGATCTTTCAGTCTTGATCGTCTTACAGTACCCTGAACTTCTTATTAGATTCTTTATTCCATGAGGTGCTAAAAAATTGTTTGGCCCTTCATGGCATTATGATCTTTTCCTTCTTTTGAATCTACTTCTCTCCAGATAAATCAGGAGACTTGCATTATTTGAATTTTGTGATAGTGCCTCCTTGAAAGGGATCCTAGAAATAGTATGAAGGGCTCATGAGGATCCTAAAGCACCTCATGTTTCCGTAGCACTTGCTTTCTCTGGCACAAAATAGTGGAAGTTAATGACCTGAAATATTTTCCTTTTTTTAAAATGTGATTATTCTGGCTGCCTAATGTCTGATGTTGTAACCTGAGTCCTCATCATATCAGCAGTTTGCTTCTGGGCTTTAAAGCTGAGGACAAAACCAAACCATAATATTGAAGTTCATGGGCACCAGCTGTACTTTTGGCCATATTGTGTTTCATAAATACATGGTGGGGTGTTGATGGCAAATACAAGAGTCTTCCTCAGCGCTAAAGGAACTGGTGATGAGGATAAAAAAACAGTAATGTAAACTGTTTTTAATTTTTTTTTTGCAAAGGCAAGTGGCTGGTAAGAAAAGCAAACTTGGATTTTTTTTCAGGCAGCAAGCTCAATGGCATTTTGCTGTGGTGGAGTTATTCTATCTTCTGTGTTAAAAGCCTGCTTGGCTTTCTTTGGGTGTCTTGGTTTTGCAGATACAGTAATGAGGAAATTTTATGTTGAAGGTGTTATTTGGCCCTGGAATCAGTATAATTTAATGATCCCCAGGGCTGTCTTTAGTCTCCCTATAAAGGGAGAAGCCTCCTGAGTTCACCTACTTGGTTTGATGCAAGGGACACCTTTCACTTCACTAATTTCTGTTAACCAGCTACCATGCATAGAAATATATAAATAAATAAACTCCTGGATAGATATGTTTTTTTATGAACAGAGTTACCCGCCATGATTTTACACGAATAACTTCCAGGCATTTAGTCTGGGCTGCCTCTTCAGATGCAGAAGCGTGTTTGAAGTGAAGCACCGCACGGGTTGCTGAGCTCTCTTCCCTTTCTGCCCCAAGCCCTGGCAGCTCTCTGGGGTTCAGCTTTCAGTCAGCAGCAGCGAGGTAAGATCCATCACACTCGGCCTCTCCCTGCATTCAACCTCTGGAAACAGAAACGTGCAGCAAGAGGTATTTGGAAGACAAGGGGTGGAAGTGAGGTGAATTTGCATGCAGCAACCGTGAGGCCCTCTGATCGCTGCTGGTGGAGGGCAATGACATCTGAGAAATGCTGCCTGATCTGCCCCACGCGGAGCTGTGGCCGCTTTGGGTTGCTGGGAGAAGGCACTGCAGTTTCTGCCTTTAAACACCTTCCTATGTAACCGAGGTTGCATCAATAAATCTCGTGCTGGGATTGGTTTTCATGGGCTTCATTGAGAAACTCAGTTAACAGGGAAGATAAAACTCTCCATTTAGAACTGTTACCGAATCTTTGGTAACCCCTAAAACCAAAACTCTTAAATGAATCACTAAGTGAAGGCTGTGGGAGAGAGAAAATTTTATGGTGGACAGATTTGATCTGAGTTTACAAGTAATTCAGCTTTTACAGTCTGTATTTCCTAAACTATTACCAAGAATTATGATCTAACTCAATCCAGATGCACACTAAAAATGTCAGAATGGGAAAATTCTATTTTACAAAAAAGTGCACTAACGTGTTTCAAGGGTCCTGGCTGTGTTTTGGTGATTCCCTTCAGCACATCCCTGTTGGGACAAGCTGCGTTGTGCCAGCAGCAGGGGCAGCCTCGAGGTGCAGCACCCACTGACGGTGCCATGTTTTGGAGTGGTGTGGATTGCCCAGACGTGGGTTTTGGGACTCCCTGGCTGTCTCTGAGCCTGGGGCTGGGAAGTGGCCAGCGGTACAGGTGGGCAGGGGGCTGGAGGTAAACCCAGGGCCACGTGCAGGAAAGCTGGTGCTGGACCTGAGCTGAAGGGGTTGAAACCGCTCTCTGAAACCTCACCGAGCCAGGTGGGCTGCCACGCAGCGCTCTTGAGGTGCACACCCGCAGCGCGGTCTTCCTCGCCGGCCCCCGGCCTTCCTCTCCTTTGGCTACTGGGGTTGCTAGAATGCTTTTTCTCACTCGCTTGTCACTAGCAGTTGGTGTGAATTGCTTGCTTTAACCCCTGTTACCCTAATTTAAAAAGTAAAAGGGCGCAGGGGGTTGTTGTGGGCTTGGTGGCAGGGCTGCTCTGGTGCTGTGTGTGTGGAGCGGGAGGAGGGAGATGTGCCAGCCCAGGGTCTGCACCTGCAGTGGCACAAGGGAGTGAGAGCAGGGCTGCCTCGTGAGAGAATGAGAGGGGAAGTCCATGCTTTGAAAGGAGGAGGTGTTGGGAAGAAACATCTCAGTGGCAGAAGCACAGCTTGGGAAAGAGGGCCAAATGGGGTAGGA
>NW_009709159.1:10822-38985 GCF_000703405.1 Apaloderma vittatum
GTTTGAGATTGAGCAGAGCTGGCAACCTTGTCACGAAATGCAGTGGTGCTCCCCTCACTGACTCTGTCTCCTCTCCTGCCTCCTCACCTGCTGTGGCTCAGCCTGTCCTTTCTTGGCCTGTGTCAGTTCCTTGTAGAAAGCTTTCCATAGCTTCTCCTGTACAAATTCCTTAAAAAAAAAAAAAAAAGTAATTACCTAGTGCTGTAAGTTGCATAGTTTCTTTCTGGTTTTCTTTAACATCCCAGTGGTCTGGGAGTTAAATGCCATCCCTGCTGGGCACTGGGCGATCTAACCGTGCAGCTACTTGCGTAGGAGCACATGGTGAGCAAGAGTAAGTGCAGACTTCCTGATTGTTATTCCTTCAGAGCTGGCTTTACTCCTGAGCAAGAGCACCAGTTCGACCTCATCCTTGTGTATTTGTGTACCTAGATGTCAGCTTGTGACTCCTGTATGTGCCTGGAGAGAGAGAGAGAGAGAGAGAGATGCTGCTTGTCTGAGCCAGGTTTAAGCAGTGAGCTTCACAGGGTCTACAGCGCAACGCAACTGTGTTCCCTGCTGGGCTGGGACTTGATGTTCACTGTGCCAGGTGTCTGTGCTTGGTCAGCTTGCTCTGACTGCTGAAATCTGGACGGCTAAAACACCGGTATATGAATATTGAAAAGATGCTGTGCAACTCACGGTAGGCACTGGGTAATCTGTAAGGTTGGCAGAGTGGGAATTACCAGTGGAACGTTATTTGTGCTTTGCTTGTGCGAGGCAGCTGAGTGTGGCTGCTCCCTCATGCCTGGCAGGCTTGGCTCTGCCCAGCTCCTGTCACCAGCCCGGTCCACTGCAGCGATGACACCTTGGCCTCAGCCCCCCAAACCTCGATTCAGGGCTGATGAGGGGCAGAAAGTACATTTTGATGGTGCCTAAGGGACCAGCCTTCTGTTTGTGCATGGTGGGCAAATACTGAGGAGGCAGTATAACCCCTCCTCTAGCTATTTCAAAGCTTAACCTGATCCTGTTCAGCTGAATAGATACTGTTTTAACTGTTACTTGTTCATTATGCTTCCTATCTCTTTGACCTTTGTTTCTGTAGGTTTGTATCGTTTGTCTCTTTTTCTCTCTCGCTTTCTAATCCAGAAAGCTGTTGCAAAGGTTATTATTTAAGAAGTGCTCTATACCTTGTTTGTTTGTTGGGTTTTTTTAGAACAATACAGAAATCAACCATATTAAGGAAGGAAAAGACATGAACTAATAAAATTTTTTTGGCTTGTTTCTAAGCATTGGACTTTATAATTTTCTTAATACATATTTTCCCAGGACTGACTATTCTAGCAGGATTTCCTTCCCTGAAAAGCTTTAATCCATTACTTGGAGTGCCAGAGGCCAGGCTGCCCTGGATAAGCACCACGCAGGCACTGGGGCAGCCAAGGTTGACCACAGCTGACATGAAGCTAGAGCTAAGTCCTCTGCACTCCTCCATTGTTCTCTATGTTTCCTGCTCAAGCTTCTCCTGATCTCTGGAAAGTTTATTAGCACTAGAAAAAAACTGGACTTGAGGAATGTGCCCTGCTTTGTTATGGGAAGACAGAAGTCAGGGCCAGGGTCCTCAAAGCCTTCTTCAGCAGCATCTCAGATCCCTCCCTAGCTTCCTGGCTCTGGCTGGCTCTGCTGGGCTTCTCGCCTTCCTTATCGTGTATTTCTGATCTGGGCGCAGCGCTGGAAAACCCTGAGCTGCTTCTCCAGCTCCAGGCCAGGGCGCGCTGGGCCAGGTTGCTGCGCTGCGTGAAAACAACTGAATGACTGCTAGAAACAAATTGCCTCTGCTGCTGTACAGCTGCATTCCCCAATGCTGCATTTTAGCTACTGAGTCTAATGTGATTCAAGCTGGTTTTGTGCTGAACCAACTCTGCCGTAAAATATTGTCCTGTGACTGTTTGGCAGAAAAACTCTGGGAGGCTAATCTCAGCTTGTTTGTTGGTTTAACGTACGATGTCAGACAAATAACTTAATCTCTATCTCTCTCCATTTACCCCACGTATATAAGGTTTTATAATCCTGAAAAAAGCATGGTGAATGTAATTGTGTATAAAGTGCTTTGGACCTTATTTTTAAAATAATAGAAATAGGAGGGGAAGAAGGAAAACCATCTAAGATTTTAATTTATTTCCATGGATTTGTTTCTTAACATGTGATTTGATAAAAATGAATTCAAGTTCCTAGTTGAGGCAAGCAAACAAACCTACCGTTTGAAAACATGAGGCTTTTGGGCTGTGTTAGGCTTTCAGTGGGAACCGTGATTGAATCTTCATCTGCTTAAGAATTTACAATTACATTACCAAGTACCCAGGCAAGGCTTTTCAGTTGTGCTTTATACAAATGGCACACTCGAGCAGTGCAACAGGCTGTCACCACTAACTTTATTTCTCGCGGAGGAGACTTCCATGAGGTGGTGACCGCATACTGCCTGCGTGGTGTCTCCAAGTGTCTTCTGATGAAATCCTCAGCACGTCCCGATGGGCTGGGGGAAGCCCCAGCACCCAGAACGGTCCTGCTCTCGGCACGGGGGTAACTCAGCACCTTGAAGGCTGCACTGAGCCACTCAACTACCCCTCGTCACGTATGGTTAATAATAATTGTCGTACTTTGTTCACGTTAGGAAGGAGATGAATTGTACCAATTCTTTTCAATTTATCTTCATTGAAGGGCTTCACAGGCTCTTGATCATTATTATCTTTCTCTTTTGAACTCCCTCCAATTCTTTGTACAAAGTACATCTCAGATTCATTTTTAAGTGATTTTTTTCTTTTTTTTAAATAGCTGTGCAGATTTTCCTTTGGAAGTGGGCCTGGAGCTGTGTATTGGATCTATAGTTACTTAGGCTTCTTGATCTGAATTGCTTCGGGGTTTTTTAGCTACATTTGTGAACTTACTGCATGTTTACAAAGGGATACAGGGGCAGTTTCGTCAGTTTTAGCCGCTGAAAACTGACAATATTACTATGCCCTGCTTGATGCCATCAGGGTATAAATCTACACAATGTTGAGCAGGAAATGAACATCAACATTTTCTGAGCAACAGTTTTATCAAGCGGTGAATTAGGGTAGTAGTAGATTTTTCTCCCTCAGAAAAGTTTTAACCCTTCTTTTAAAAACAAGTAAAACCAAAAAATCTTCTGGGCATGATCCATCCAACAAGAAAGAGCCAGATGAGCTTTCTGTGCAGGGAATTCAGGTTTAAAACTTTCCCAAGAGCACATCAGGGTATCTCATGGATGTGTCCTGACATCTGGGGTTAAAAGTCTCTCCTGCCTATAGTTCCCTTCTCCTGATTACTGGTTTCCAACATCCCCAAAATGAGGGCCCCAGAGAACCCTCACAGAGAAGACATTGCAGCTTTACGGTTACAATATATAACCTGGGATACAGGAGATGCCTCTTCAAATTCCTTCTCTGAATAAAGCAGAGTAGTGATTTCAGCCCAGATCTCCAGCCGACAATCTTTCTTTACATCTATTACAAAATTTTGTCCCGATAAGCCCTTCCCTAAAATTTTGTCCAAACGCACATATATTCTCACACACACACAAGCTTTAGTTGATGAAGGAATCTCTAACCAGGCCCAGTGATGGATCCCTGCAGGAGATCCTGCTGGGTTTTCCCAGAAAATAAATGCTCTGTGTGAGGTTTTGGCTCAGTGACTGCAGTGTTAGCAACTCTTGGTTATCTCCATGCCGATCCCATGCTCGCTTCCTGACCCGTGCCTGCAAGCTGCAGGAAGCAGAGCCCGGACTCTGCAGGTGGGAAACTCTGGGTAAAACATTCTGTGTTGGTTGAGGGAGGTTGCAAACATTTCCATCCTTGGAGATACTCTGGCTGGCTGAGATCCTGGATAACCCAGTCTGTCTGACTCTGTTTAGAGAGAGAATTGGACCTGCAGTGGTCCCTTCTGACCTAATTAATCAGATTTCCATCTCCTTTGCCCTCACGACCGGCTATTTTTCCATGAACCACTTTGCATCACTGCCATGTTTACGTTGTCAAACACCCAGTGATACCAATGGCCTTGTTTGTTGTTTGTTGATGTATCTGATGTTTCTGTACAGATGCTGTACCAGTTCTTGGACTGACAGACCCAAGACTCTGCTACTTGCTGGATGGATTCCTCTTCATTTATGCGGTCATCATGACAGCCCTTTTTGTGAAAGCAAAGGTCAGTCTGTCCAAACACTGATGCATTTGCCCTTAGTGGTATAAACAAGGTGGGCTGGGCTGAGCTGGAAAGTGAGAGTAGAGGAAGCATGTCTCTTAAAAGAACAGCAAGATCTTATTCTGCTGGGATGATTTTGTTTGGTTGGTTTTGGTGGTTTGTTTTGTTTTGTTTTGTTTTGTTTTTTACTTTCCTCCTTTTCTGGTGCCAGCCTGAGCAATCTGAGGGAATTCTTTATGAAGGTTCATGAGTTGAGTGGAAGAAAGTACAGGAGAGTGTTTTGATGCTACAGTTATGGATGCAGTCAGGGATTCTGGATGTTGTAGCCTGATCAACAGTGGTTTCTTCTGCTGCTTTGTTGTTGGAGGGAGAGGAAGTGACACACAGACAATTCAGGATAAATGCCAGTCTTGCAAAGGTTGTATTAAAATATCTCAAGAAGTCAGACATCTTTGACAGTATGAGTGTGATGATGCAAATGATACAACCCCAACAATCACAGGAGAGGAGTCAGGGGGACAGGATGGACACAACATGATGGGCTGTTGTTACCATCCAGCAGCTGTCATCATCTAGGGAGACACTTAGTGGCTTTAGTGCACTTCCACAGAAGACAGTGAAGGGTGAGGGAGGAATGTACGTTTCCAGACATGCACATGTGCTGAGAGGGCTGTTAATCACATGAGAAGGGCTGTCATGCCTCTCCGTGGCACAGGGCACTCCAGTGCAGTGATGCTTTCAGCCAAACCTGAGCAAGTGAAACGGTGTCTTGGTCACTGTCTGTACACCTGGCACAGCCCCCCCAGAAGCAATGGCTCTCTGTGCTTGGGGTGTCAGCTTGTTTCTTGCCAGGTTGCAGCTGGGATCACCAGCAGGAGCCCTGATGGGGCGACGGGGTGCTGCTGGTGGTGCCCCACCAACTCTGCAGTGGGATTTTCTCCCAGGCCTGCAAAGCCACTAAAAAAAGGAGAAAACAAGCAGAACTCACTAATGGTGAAGGAAAAACTTTTTTTTGTTGCCGGTGTAAATTCTGAGCGCAGATGAAAGCACTGCTCTGGGAACTGGAGGTCTTTTTGAGGCTGCTAGAGGGATGAGCTGCTGGGGCACAGGGCAGGAGCTGTGCACCTCGCCTGTCACTGAGTGAGAGCACGATAATTAGGGAAGGCTTGACAAGGCATCCAAAGAGGATTGTGGACCTGGCACAGGGAGCTGCCACAGCCACGATACGCTTATCAGCTGCTCTTCCATCCCCACCCAAAGCATCTTAACCTCACGACAGGGCAGAGCTGAAGCTGGGAACGGCTCCTGGTCAGAGGCAGTGTCCTTCACCTTTAGGTCTGGGAGCACTTGCAGTCCTCCTGGCGTGCCTCACCCTGCGCTGGTGAGGGGCGTAGCGTCCAGCTGCAGCCAGTGAGCTGCTACGTGAGGGAGGGAGGCAGGAGGAAGGGGGAAGCTCAGCTGGAGTCTCACAGAAGAGATGTTGGAGCTGAAATACCACCACAAGGGAGCAAGAAGCTGGTAGGGCATTTTCTGAGTGATCTTCATCTTGTCCCAGACCTAGGACTTCTTTAGAAACCTTCCTCACCTCCTGGCCAAAGGAATTGTTTGTGGAGGCTTTTGCCAAGGGCACAGCCTCCTCCTATTGTGAGCTTTTCATTGATGGAGCACACGGCTGGTGCATGTGAACATTTAAGCTCAGTTGCAAGACACATGGGTTAGATGCTTGGGAAATTGCTGGTCCCACCAAGGGTTCAGGGATGATCATGGCACTTTCACAGGGAAAGGGGTGGAGTAGGTAGGTTGTCATTACTACTGATACGATTTTAACAGACAAAGTCAAGTTTATCCTGTGCCTAAATACAAACCTAGCGTCAAAGTTCCTTTTAATGAAGAATTTAGCATGTGATAGTAAGTCAAGCCAAAAGCAATGTAGGATGTAGTATGCTAATTTTTTTGAAAGAATAGAACACAAATTATCTTCTGTCACTGACCTAAAACTGTGCCTTTTTACCTGAAAATTTGGCTTTGCAATTGGCTGCTCGTAAATATTGTGAGGAGCAGAGCCAAGGAGTAGCTACAGAAGGGAAATCCCTTACCTGCTTGTTTGCTGTCACTCATGCCAACTTACCATGGTGGCTCCGCAGCCCCGCAAACCAGGTGGCGCTCCTGAGGGGTGTGGGGAGTCCCCTGTGCCCTCCGACACTGAGAAACACCCAGGACCTTTGCAGGCAGCACTTCTGCTGAAGGACTGGGGTCCCAGTGGGGGATGCTTTTGGTTATTAGCAGCCCCAGATATCCTTTTTTTTCTTAACACAGGCACAATTATGATTTTATGGCCTGACAGAGCTATTTTCGATAGCACAGGATTATGACACGCACAGAAGAAGAATGCAAAATCAGTAAGAGGGGGGAGGGGAACCACCTTTGCTTTGAGTAGCAGTGAACTGGTGTTATGTGCAGGTAAAACAGCTGCTGAGAGTGACCTTGCGTGTGGCTAAAAGTGCCACAGGCTGGCTGCTTACAGGTTGTCCTGGCTTTGATGAGAGGAACTTGTAGGAGAGAGGGAACCAAAGGACTGAATGGGAGCCACTGTCTCTCTGCTTATGGTATGGTCTCTCTTTCAGCTTAGCCAGGCCTCTGAACCACAGCTGCAACTAGGACAGGATGATCTGTATAATGTAAGTAACTACTGGTTTTTGTTCATTTTCAAATCTGCTACCCAGACAGACTTTTTTTGGCACTTAGAGACAGTAAATTGCTGTGGATCAGAAAAACTTTGGATGACCCAGCTTATGAAAGCACTATGCCCGCGTGCGGCATAGCAGTTGTAAGGAGGGAAAAGACCTGACGAGGGCAGCTTCTGCTTGGCTGGATGCTGAGAGGGATACATGGTCTATAGGTTCCCAAGCTGATCCACTGAGCTGAAGGTAACCAGGACCCCCAACCATTTCAGATGCGGTGTTTGCTGTGCTGCATCATGTAACACGCCTATGAGACCTCTGCGTGTGTGCAGCCACTGAACTGTTACATACGATGTGCACACCCTAATTTCTTGCTGGGCCTTTTCTGTTCTTTCTGATCAGGCATCTCACAGTCATTGCCACCACCCATGTTGCTGGTGTTACTTGATGTGGGCTGGAGAAAGGGCAAATGCCCAGGAATGCCACGCTGCTGACTTGGGGCAACTGTAGCTCTTGCACCATCAAGTGTGTGGAGTCTGCGTTGTCACAGCCCCGCTGTTTCCATCCCTGAGCTTTCCTGTTGTCCTGCAGCATGAGCCCAGTTGTGCCAGATCACACAAGAGGCACACCTCGTCCACTGTGCCCTGATCGCATCAGGTGGCTCTTCAGGCAGTGAAAGGACAGACACAAGATCCCGTCTTTCCTAGCTAGAGTGCTCATTCATGGCAGCATTTAACTCTATTTTTGCTATGTCTAGTTGTCTTTTGATTCTTTTTTTTTCTCTCATGCTTTTGACCATAGCCACATCCTGTGGTGAGTTCTGCTGTTTAACTGTGTAATGTGTGAGCACTAATGTGTGGTTTTTTTCAGTTTAAGTGTTGCCTGTCACCTTTTCAGTAGCACTCTGTCAGCTGTATTCTGACCTGAAATCTCTCCTTTTCCCTCTTCCAAGGTCACCTTATCCAGATAAGAAACGTGTTACACATAAAATTTCTACAGTCACTTGATGCAAATTTAGACAAACTGTTCTGCAAGAAAAATCAAGGTCATGGATCTTCACCCTAGCAGTGGGAGAGAAAGCATGAAAGTCAGAGGCCCTCCCGCTCACATGCTTCTTTTTCAGCTATTTCTACTGAAGAGAAGTTCTTAATGTAGTTCATACAGTTTTGTGCAGTACAAACCACTTGTTTCCACGGCTTAATCATAGAAATTTTTGCTGACAGTTGCATTAAAGGGTAAAATAATTTCTAGCTCTGTTATAATCGTCATTAAGTTAGAACTGGGTTCCCTTTCTTTTCCTGTGTTAGGTCAAGATCTATTTTCTCATGACTGTAATGTCTGTCACTGCTCGCTTTCTCCTTTCAGAAACCGATTCGTGGACACCGAGATGAGTACGATGTCCTGGGCGCAAAGCGAGGTGCAGACCCTGAGCTGGGTGGGAGACACCAGGTAACTTCCTCCCACACGCGCACCTTTTTTCTTTCATTCTAGTTCCTTCCTCCTCGTGTCTAACCGCTGTTCAGACATGCAGGCAGTCAGCACACGTTTGATAAGCACTGGGGCCTTCCTGGAGAGGGAAAGGCAAAATGTGTGTAGTAACACAGGCGGCTGGCAGCAAGGGCGGGGAGGGGGGAACAACGACAAGAGTAAACCTTCCCCCCTCTGCTCTGATCTTGGCCCCTTGCGAACCCCCTGTCACTTTGCTGAGAGCTTGCAGCCACCTAGGATAGGAAGTGACACCCAAGCACGGGGCGGATGTGGAGCAGGCGAGGCAGGAGTGGGTGTTTCACCAGCGCTCGCTGCACGTGACGCCACCAGACAAGGGCCAACAAAGTAAAGTGGAGGCCAAAACAACTGCTGCTGCTGCAGAGCCCAACAGTTTCAAAGGAAAAGGGAGGGGAAACCTGCATAGGCGTGTAGGGCTTGCCTGCAGGTGACAGCTGCAGGGACTGAGTAAAGAAGAGCTAAGTTTTATCAATCATGAAAATTAAATGAATTTTCCAGAGGACAAATTGTTTTAACAGAGCCCTATGGGTGGGGGCAAGGTGGGCTGTAACGGGCATAGCACGCCCATTGCATTGTAGCGGTGCCTTAGAGCAAATGCACAGGCACGCGAATGGTGGGGAGGATGCTGCTGGTGCAACACACACGCAACTTTTGTCTTTTGTTTTACAGCAGAGAAGAAGGAACCCTCATGACACCGTCTACACTGTGAGTAGAGAGACCCAGAGGGAGAGGTAGCAGAAAATAGGAATTTCTATTTCATAGGAGACTTTTTTCCCCCTACCTAACAGCAGCTTTGGTTCAAACTTAACAGCTGCTTTCAAAGATTTCTCTCCCGTTCTCCCCCTCTCCTTTCTGTTAGAAAATTGCTTCTCCCTTCTCTGTGACAGGAGGAAAGCATTGCCTGGGCAGATGGGGAAAAGAATTTGGGTGAAGATACCTGCTGATCTCTTTGTTAGCTTTTACAGACTAACCAACTTTCGTCCCACATGATGGATGCTGCAGTATTTTATGTGCTTGCTCTCCAGCCTCTCTGCCTGCTCTCTACCGAAGGCCAAAGGCCAGTGCAGCATTGAGGAGTGGCTGCTTAGGAACCCCTTGATTTACCTGATAAAACTCTGGCTAAAGGTGGTGGTCTGTGCTCCAAAGGATGGATGCACAAATGGTCCTGTCTTAACTCAGGTCTTCCTGGGTGTTTGGTGCTTGCTCAGAAATGAGCTTGTTTCCAAGACTGGCCTTCATTGTTATCGAAGCAGATGTACTGATCGCAGTTGGTCATAAACATTTGGGAACTGCTTCCCTGAATGGAGGAAAGAAGAGCTCCTCTTCGCCTTCACCTTGCAGTGTTAGACATCCCTCTTCTCTGGGGCAGAGCTGCATGTTTGGGCTTCTCTCCCGAACAAATGCTGCTTCAAGCTTTTCTCTGGAGAGCTTTGATTGTACTCTCTGGTGCCGGTCTAAGTAAATGACTTGGTTGAGGGTGGATTTGCATCCATTCAAGTGTTTGGTGATGAGGTGGTATGAATATGCTAAGCAGATTTGATCGTGTATAACATCTACTCAAATGCCTTGTCCATCCAGCCCCACCACTGGCCAGTCTTCTGTGGAATATATTGAAGCTCTGAAGGCAAGGCAGCCGCAGACGCACAGGCTTGGAGTGCAGTCACCCAGGGGCTGGCTTCACTTTTCTAGCAACACGCTGACTCTATCCCCCTCTCTGCTTGCAGTCACTGCAGAAGGACAAGATGGGTGAGGCCTACAGTGAAATCGGAATGAAGGGAGAGGTGAGTCCTTCTTTCTTTCTTGGTGAAAGCCTGGGATAAAAATTCTTCATTGCTGCTCCCTGACAGAGCAGTAGCCAGGGGTGCACGTAGCTTGCTGTGCTTGCACAAGGAAGTCCTCGCGTTGCACAGTACCTATGGGCACAGCTGAGAGCAGTTACTGACTTCCTGTAGTAACATGCAGCAGTAAAACACGTAGCTACAGCATTACAGTAGCCATAAAACAGGGTGGAGACCAGACAGCGAGGTTTGTGCCATCGCTATTAGAAACACAGCCCCTATACCAGTAGTGCCTCTGGGTGGGTTGAATAATGTCAAGGGCAAACATTTCACCTTTGGGACAGGAAAGTTCTGATAGCTGTCCCAGCTGAGGCAGCAGAAGGTATGAGATGCGTGAGGTATAGTTGATGGAAATGTCTGGTTCCAAGTGCTGCAGTGTCTATGGCCCGGCCACTCACATGAGTTGAGCACGTTCCTCCTGCGCAATTCAGAGCTGGAGGATCACTGTTTCCCCTCCGTGAGCTGTTGAGGCTGGTTGGCTTTACAGGCACAAGCATGCCCTTGCAAGCTTCTCTTCGTGCCTGTCTTCAGACAAGTAATGGGGGAAACATTCTCCTTTCCTCCACTCTCAAACATTTAAGGAACACACTGGATATGTCTCAAGCTAGCAGCAAATATGTAGTTTCAGCTCTGTGCACAAACTGCTGAGGGGAGGGGGAGAGGGGGAGCTTGTACTGAAAACAAACCATCTGGGGACACTCTTTATGGCAAAATGAAAAATTGCTGTGACCTACACAGGTTCTATTTTGTGTCAAAGTGTCTTATATAAATAACCTTTCATTTCCCCCTGAAACATGATTCAAAGGCCATTTCAAAACAAAGTTTAATGTTGAGAAATGCTGAAGCAACACCGAGATTTGATCCCTTCCCCTCCTTTGTTCTAGCGCCTTTCTGCCATAGTCAAGCTCAGCTTACAAGCTGTGGGTTTGTAACAGCGCACCATGCCATTATGAATGTTTCTGTTACTGAGGAGGGGACAGGGACACCAAACCCCTTGCTTTATTCTAGATATATGATCATTTAATAGGCTGCTGCAATTTTAATTGTGGCAGGCACGACTCCTTGCCAGATGTTTGTGATACGGTTGGTATTGCTGCGGTGGGGCAGCTGTGACAAGCCACGGGCTCGACATGCCAGCCTCTGCCTGAGGGGCTGCAAGTTCTGCAGCCCCAGGTTCTCACCTGGAAATCGCACTCGCATGCACAACGTGGCTGCTCTGTCTGGCAGCTCCCTGTGCCCCTGGAACGCGACAAGTGGGTCTTTGCACCTGGCTGCTCTCCCTGACCTTGTTTGCGTGCTCTACTTGTATCATGTCACTCCCAGTATGTGTTTTACTGACTCTTGTGTGACTTTGGCCTCAGCCTGCCTTATCTGCTGTTCCTTTGAACATCTCGAGAGCTTACAAAATGTGTGCTGGAGAATTTACTTACTTACCCATGTCTGTTTCAGGAGAGGGCACAGCACCTCAGCCACCAGCTGACAAAACAGACCAGCTCAAAAAAATACAGCCCGTTTCTTCCAGGTGCACCTTCAGCTCATAAAACAATCGGTGTCTATAGGAATGCTGCCAAAGCGCTATACATATGGTAAATCAAAGAAACAGCAGCATTGTAACAGTGCGACAGGAAAATACGTCAGCAAACCAAAATAATTTCCTTTTCTTTCCAATCCTCGCTATTTTCTCCTTCGCAGCCCTTGCAACGTGTCCAGGCTGGTCCAGGCTTAGCAGGTGCTTTCCCATGTGGGCAGGGGCTGTCCAGGCCAAGCACAGCTGTCAAGCCTCAGTACAGGATGGCAGGGGTTTCTTTCCTTTGGCATAATTGGGGAAGCACCCATTCATCTATGCTTTTTTTCTTTCCCAAAGCAGCAGAGGCGGCGAGGCAAAGGGAACGAAGCTGTCTACCAGGTAGGCAACACATCCAGCAGCTGCTCCTCTCATCTGTTTTCGTGGCTTTGTTTTAACCTCTTGTCAGGTAGCTAACACGGGGTTAGCAAGGCAGAGCTTTCCGAGCACCTTCCTGAGGGGTGCTACTCAGATTCCGGGCAAAGACCATGCTGCTGGTACTTTGACAAAGCGGCTGCACGTGCTAAATACAACTGACAGCAACATGTGTTCAGCTGCCCTGGCAGGACCCTCTTCTGCAGTCCTGCGTCCTCGAGAACCACCTCCTCTGAACTGATATTGTGTAACTGGGCACATCCAGGTTGCCAAGCTGCCGCCCCAAGTCAGCACCATCAGTGGTCCAGCCCATCTCACCACAGCACAGAGAGCACACACCAGGAGGCCCCTCCAGTCCCCTGGTGCACTGCAGGGGGTTTCAGTGTTGCACGCACTGAAAAACGAGTCCACGAGTAAGGCCTTATTTGGGTTGCCACACGGAATTGTTCCAAAATGCATTTTATTTTCTGTACATTGCCACTGACATCCCAGAATAATAAAATCTATATTTGAAAGTTGTTCTGATGCATGATGTACCAGGGAGTTTTCCTGTAACGTGGCAGATTTGTAGCTAATGGCACCTTTCTTCCACACCTGCTCTACTGAGCTAGTCACAGGCAGCTTGTAAGAAGCACCACCTTACCAATGTACTCAGTACGCCACTAAATATTCATAGCAGATGACTGAAGAAGTTTTACAAGCAGGAATCACGTGTCTTTGCAAATCCTCACTCTTGGAAACCCCAGTTACCTCTGTTCTGGCAGCCTCACAGATTTTCCTGCTGCCGTGCTCCTGAAGCAGTTGGTTCCACGCTCACAGGTTGCAGCTGACTCATCACCTCCAGAGCAGGCTGGGGGCACAAGGGCTGCTGCGCTGCAGGCAGGGCTGTGAAGGGATCCTTCCCAGGGGTCACAGCCACCTGATGGCCCCCTGCCAGCTTACCCAGAGCTGCATCTGGCTCCCCTTCCAGACTGAAGTCCAGAAACAAAGCTCACGATGAGATGCCTGTTCATGTAGTCAGCAGACAAAATTCACTCTAGCACCAGTTAGCTCTTAATAGTGAGTAACACGCAAGTAAAGTGCACTGTAAAGATCAGCACAACTGGTCAGGATAAGTTGCTGTAGCCCTACTTTATTCAGGATGCACCTTGCCTCCAGGTAAGTCATAGCTATTGACACCATACAAAGACTAAGGAATGACTCAGGAGTAAAAAAAAGCCTCTGTAGGAAAAAAAAATTAATACTTGCAGTCATGCTGCTGAGCCCTGGCTGCTCTGTTCCTGACCAGTCAGCTAGGGAGAACTAACCACTCACACTCATACCTTACCTGTTTTCATCTTTTTCAGGGCCTCAGTACAGCAACAAAGGACACTTACGATGCTCTTCAAATGCAGCCTTTGCCCCCCCGCTAAGTGGGAGTCGCAGAGGGGATGGGCAAGAGTGAGAGATGCCCACCTGCTTTGGGGAGGAGAGGAGGGAAAGCCTTGTTCATCCAAAACAAGCTCGTGTGTTTCCTCAGTGCAACAGCCTACTTGGGTTGGTGCACAGAGGGGATATGTCTGGACTTGGTCAGTCCCTTCTCTCTTCTCTCCAGATGCATGTAATGGCAAGCTTTAGATATTAAAATGTACATATCTGTAAAGTTGTTTCCAATAACAGTGGTTATTAGGCTGATTTTTGTAAGATTTGTGTTGTGGGAACTGACCACACCTACTGACACAGCTCTTTCTGTAGCTCTAGTTGCCTACCAGGGGAATTAAGACATGTAATTATGGTTTCATTGCATTTAAAGAACTTGTAAAGATAGTGCTGTAGTTATTTCCTGTAGTATTTATCTTAAGACTATTTGACACAGGCCAGGTAAACTTTTTGGCTTTAAATTTACCTTTTAAAAACTGCTTCACAGTGAACGGAGACTTTTTTCTTTAACTGTAAAAAAGTGATGTTACTTACAGTGAAGGACAGCAGCTGACTGCCAGCTTTTCAATATGAAGAAAATGAGCACTAGGCTTCAGGAGAAGATCAATATTGCCACTCATTGAGCCCCTGGAGCTAAACACAAGCCAGATAACTCGTGCAAGGGACGTCTCAGAATGCAGAAGATACCTCTGTTAAAATAACAAGGAGGATGGACTCTGATAGAGACTGATACTGGAAAAGACAGGAAAACTCACTCTGCATAATCTCATTTGGGCGAAGGGTTGGACTGAAAGGTCTGCCCCCTCACCGCAGCAACATCTGCAACTAGCACTGCAGAACAGGCTCCCCTTGTAAGCATGTGTATCATCACAGAATGATGTGGGGTGGAAGGGACCTTTAAAGGTCACCTAGTCCAACCCCCCTGCAGTGAGCAGGGACATCTGTAACTAGATCAGGTTGCTCAGAGCCCCATCCAGCCTGACCTTGAATGTCTCCAAGGATGGAGCCTCCACCACCTCTCTGGGCAACCTGTGCCCATGTTTCACCACCCTCATTGTAAAGAACTTTTGTCCACATCTAATGATGCTGATGTCAGAAACTGACCAGAACTATCACTTCTGGGCAACAGAAACTATACAAAAGCCAATATAAAAGCAGTTGCTAAAACAGTCTGTCTTCAGACTACCAGGTCTCATTCTGAACAGGTTCAATAATGTAATGCATTTGTGACGTATTAATAAAAATTAGTGGCAAAGACCTATCTGTGTGTGTGTGCAATGAACAGCTGTGACAAGGGGACAAGCTCCCTGGCTGTTGCAGTCAGGGTGGCTGGACCAATTTACACCCAGCAGTGTAATCTCCAAGGCAAGCTGACGAGGCCAGTACTTAATAATAAATAAAGGGTATTTTAACTCAGGTCAGGAGCTGTCCAGTTCATTCTGCCAGGCCTGACAGATGGAGACGAGCTAAAGCAAGACTGTGGGAACAAGAGCTGCAGGCACTGCCCAGATGAGGTTATGTGTTCTTTTCTTAAGGGACTGGGCTGACAGCAGAAAAATCCTCCTGAAATTGCTGCTATGTAAATGACAAGGCTGACCCTAACTTCTTAAGCACTAAAACTGCACCTGCAGTTTCGAAGAATAGGACAACCAAAAACAACCAAGAAAGCCCCAGACATTCCATGCCTGGCAATGAATCTTGTAAAAATTGCCTAGATCCCTTACTGTTCTTCTGCAATGACAAGAAAAATCTAAGCGAACTGGGTGATACATCAAACAGCTGAGCTGAAATCTACAGTAAAGTGGCTATTGTAAAGCACTCTTGTTCTTGCTGCAAGAACAAAGAGCACTGAAAATAGCTTTTTTTTTTTTAAACTCATGATAACCATATTTGCAAGATGGAGCAGTCAAAAGTTTCAGCAGTCATAAAATACCAACCACTAAACAATGTGGAAGAAATTCTTAGGGAGAGAGGAAAATAAAATATCCCCTTTATGCTCTTTATACATACATGGATCTTAATTTCAAAAAACATCCAACACTTGTTTTGGGGACACTCACCATAGGTGCGATCTGAGTCTTCTCTTTGCCTTCAGGAAGCAGCTGAAGCTTTTTTTTTTCTTTTAGTAGAGGAGCTGATAATACAGAATTAGAACAAAAGCTTCAAGCAGAGCGCAAAAAAAAAAACCCCACAACCAAACCTGGGTGCTCCTCCATTTTGACAAGACAAAGAACAATCTTCCGACCTGGTTTGATGCATCAGCGGGGAAGGGGAATTAGCCTTCCCCTGACACTTTTTAAAAGAAACTACAAACAAGTACATACATGTTAAAACACCTGGAAAATGGTTTAATGATGTTTACAACAGAAATGAACTGTACAATTACAGTAAGTTTAATATATATAAAAAATTACAGCAGACAAATGCATCTACACAAAATCTACCTTTTCATTCTGATTTACTGTAATCTACACAATCTCTCAATGCCTACAGCTATCTGTAGGCAACCACTGGGAAAATAATAATAATAATAATATTAATAATAATAATAAAGGACATCTTTAAAGAGACAGCATTTCACCTTCCTCCTCACCCCTAGTGTGATCAGCAAGGTTTTGAAATGTGTGGGACTCTCACATTTCAGTCTCAAGAAAAGCTTGGGTTACGTTTGGGTACGGGTACTCCCACGTGGCCCTCGATTTCAAGTGTTTTGCTGACCTGAAGCGTATAAATGCAGTATATGAGGAAGGGCAAGAGAAAAAAACAAACAAACCAACCCTCCCAGCCAGTGTAAGCAGGCAGTTGCACAGAGTAGTGAAACCATTAAGACTGAAAATTTGTCATCTTTAGAAATGCAGCAAAAAGGGACTGCCCAGATGCAACAGACATTCACAAATCCTTGCCTCTTCGAAAACTATTCCCGGATATAGAAGAAAGGGCTTGTTTTTCAACTCCCAATGCTTTATACAAAGGGTTAGTTTTCAAACTAATGCGTTAAATGTTTTTTTTCAAACAAAATTTAAGCTACTTCCTCTTTGGCCCATCCCTTAAAAACAGTGAAAACCCCTTTACGCTGAGAAAGAACCTCAGGTCAATGGGGAAAAAAAAAGAATATGCTGTCTCTTTAAAAAGAAAGAAAGAATCCCAGTTGGGAGCAGCCGTCAGTGAAAATGCAATCCAAATTGGCGGTCTGGTGGAAATTCCTCGTGGAATATTATGTACAGTTTAAAAACCCTTAGTTGTTTGGTTTTTTTAATTTATGAACACCTAGGCAGTGAAAACTGTTATGTTAATACATACATTGACACACCCAAAACATACAAAAATACTATTATTTCAAACTACTAAGAATAGGACAAGTTCAGTTATCTCCATGCTATGACTTTAAGAGCATTACACTGAAACAAACAAGAATTTAAACGACAATTTTTTAATATCCCAGAAATATACCAAAATATACATCTAAGCTTTGGAATTACTGAGGTTAGACTAATGCAAGTGCTGGGTAATCGTACTTAATACACAAGTCTAAGGTTCTGCAGGAAAGAAATTATCTTTGGTATCTGCATCAGGCTAATAATATTAACATTTGGATTTTGCTTTGGGATAGAGCTTGTATGACCCTAGAACCAAACACCCCCCAATCAACTGAGATTAAAAAGATCCATGTAAAAAGTTCCTCCATTTGCAATCCCCCCCCCAAAAGTTAAAAAGTCACAGGCATCTAACTAGCATAAAAGGTTGAGAAATACAATGCATAGTTGCACAGTGGTGCTGCAAAAATAAAAGAAATCTAGAAAAAAGGAACTAGAGGAGAAATGAAAAGCTGCTTCTTCTTCTTTAAGGGATTTCTCACAACAGGACAGCCTCTTCCAAGCAGTGACGGGGGGAGGGGGAAGCTCAGAAGTGCACCTCAGCGTGTATTAATCAACATCACCCAGCCCCCAGAGGGTTAAAGCACCCAGCAGAGCAGCCAATCCTGCACCCAAGTCTTCAGCTCCTCAACCCACCTGCGAAGCCCCCCCGGCTGCCCCCTCCCAGCAAGCTCGCCCCAGATTTTGCCCAGGGCCGTGAGTTTTTGGAGGCCGGGCCCTGGGGCAATGCCCCCTCATCTGGGGCCCTGGCCCGGCCCCGCCCAGGCCGGGGGCTGGCGGAGACTTTTGCCCAAGCCAGGCCGGCCTCACAGGTGGGCTTGGTGCTGAAGACGCCCTTTGTCTTTGGTTTGTTTGTTTGTTTTGAGTTTATACAATCATTAGGAAATCTTTGGTTTTGGCTGGAAATTTTAAAAGAACAAAACAAAACAAAGAAACCGCCCCCTCCCGACTTATAGCAGCCACCGTGACCTGACAAAGCTTCTCTTTCCCATGGGGGTAGGGGAACTACATTCAAATAAAGATGGACTGGGTTAAGGACGCAGCTTCTGGAAGCGGGGAAGGGCTACAGGATTGTCAAATAATAAAGAAGAAAATTAAATATTTGGAGATTTCTCTTTTTTTTTGTCTTTTTTTTTTTTTTTTTGGTTATGTTAAAAAATGAGGAGTGTGTAGGGAGGGCTGGGCTGGGAGCGCTTTGGGGCCCCTGGAGCTCAGCGCAGCCCCAGACAGCTGCCCCGGGGTGGGGAAAGGCAGCGCGGGCGGCCCTTTTCCGCGGAGAGTGGAGGGGAGGGGGGCAGATATTCACAGACTAATCAAGAGGACCCCTTGTAACCAAAGGAAATAAGGTAAGATTGCAATTTGCCCTCACTTTGCAGTAGCTTTTAAGCAGCGACATTCAGAGGCGTTAGGGGGTCACTCCCCAGGTTGCAGGTCACGGGGTGCTATAGGCCAGAGTTCAGTGTTAATCAAAGGAGGGAGGGCAGACTTGGCAACTCTGTAGGGTTTGGAGAAAGTTAAAGCAAGTTACTCAGTTACGAGTTAGAAATGAGGTATACGACAGCTCCTGTACCTGTGGCGGATAAACACCCCACACCTACTCACACCTAGCCTTAGATACTACCACAGAGGAAGGAAATGGAACAACGGCACTGGTGGGGACGAAGAAGCTACTGCCCAGGCCCTTCCCAGGGATGGCTGGCAGGCGAGGTGCCCCACTGGGACCAGCGCTGCTCCAAACCTCTTCAAACCACCCATGGGCAGCTCTGCAGCCATCTCTTCCCTTCCCTTGCCCGCTTTGCAGGGAGGCCCGGTCCTGCTCCCCGGGAACTGGCGGGGAACGGCGTGGATCTCCAAGTCTTTCGCGCTGCGTTGTCCCCTCGGACTCGCTCGGGTGCAGGGAGCACTGGGGTCACGGAGGCCGACACATGGAGAGTGGAGGGGGGAAGAACTAAAGCTTTTTCTCAACTGCCTCGTTCTCAGGACACTGTCACGGGTGCTCTTGTTCCTAAATTCGTTCTCAAGGGGGCCATGCAAGCTCCACGATTTGCCCCTTGGCGTGCTGTTTCCAATGTCTTAGGGTTCCTTCTGCTTAGGAATTTCAGTTTCTGTAGCACCGTGACATGCCAGCTAGTCTGCACACAATGTTACCACGTTCAGGCAATAGGGCTTAAGTAGCTGCTGCTACAAAATTTGGCAAAGGCAGTATAAATCCTGAAGCGGGGCCTACAATAGGTAAGAGAATTTTGGGAGGGAAGGGGAAGCTAACACGATAAATTAAGTATCTTATGGTTTTATGTAAAGCTCTGCCAGACAATATTCACCAGCAGACCGACACAGTTTTAAGACAGATCAGTATTTTGGTCTGAGCTACTTGACAATGTCCTGTTTGGTAGAGAGATGAAATAAGGCAGAGGGGGTATGTTCCAGTTCTGGGGCTGAGCCTCAGCAGCACTAAGGAACGCCAAAGGGTATCAACTTCCCTCGCCTCCCACAAGCTGTTTCATTTCCTTCCTCAGATTTGTTTTCCTTAAAGCACACCTTGTTTTCCACTTCTTTTGTTCCAAGTGCTCTTTTCTTTGAGAAGTCATTTCTTCAATATCCCTATTACCTATCTATAAATCTAACTAGCTCTTTGAAAAGTCACACAATATTAATACCACTTTTACATAATGTCAGAACAACAATTCTATTAGTAAAGCTTTCAGTGAAGTTCTGCAACCCGATTGGTGTCCGGAGGAAGAGTACCTGGACAACCCACCTCTACCCCTTCCTCCCTCCCTCTCTTTCCTCACAAGAGCTCACCAAGTTCACTGGTAAAACAACTTGGCCCAGTAACATGATACGCGAACATGTACGAGGCTACTTTGGGGAGCAAAGAAAGGAGTCTTCGAGGTCCTTCGCTTAAGAGAAAGACCATATGCAAAAGCTGTTGAATAGACTCTGACCTTGGACTACACTGCTTCCACATTCGAAGGAAAGAAACAGTTTTCCCTGACTGTATCCCAACGTCGGCCTAAGACCCGCAGCACTGGGCAAGCCTCGCACACCATTTGTCTTCACAGAGCCAAAGCGACTCTCTGCAGAAAAGGTGGGAGTACCCACACGAGATGAGGTCCTTACAGAAAGGGACACTGACCCAAAGCTCAGCAAAACCCCACCCAGCTTTTCCTCTTACTCGCTCTGAGAACAGCAGAGCCGACAACGTATCAGTGCCTTTGGTTCCCTAAGAGTCCACTGGGAATTCTCCCGCCCCAGCGGAGCCGAGCTCCTTTAGAAACCCATCTCTCCACACCACCACACACAGGCCCGCGCACTCGCTGGCGCACGCATGCACTTGCACACACGCCCACGCACACCCCTCCCCTCTTCCCCCGCCCCAGTGGCCTCAAGGGGAAATGAGAAGGGAGCCTTGGGGTCCCAGATGGCTGGGGCTGCAAGACCCTCCTCCCAAGGCAACCACTCGATCTTCCGCTGCTCCCATCACAACGCCAAAGCGCACGCCGGGAGAACGACCCACTCCCTCGCCAACAACCCCTCAAAGCTCCTCTCCCACGACTGTCTCACAGTATGTCAACCCTTGCAGGCATACCAGCCAGGTGTGAGGAGTGGGTTACCTTTCACTTCTCAGTTTGGTTTTTTCTTTCATAGTTTTTGGTCTAGACAGGATTAGCATTGCTATTAGAAAAGGAAGTGTTTAAAAAGTTTTCCACCTATTATCAAGCACTACAAGCCCTACATTCAGTAACAAGACAAGGGGGATAAAAGGAACCTGTTTCACTTTTGCTCTCCCAGATAGATTAAGATGCGACAACCATTCTTCTCCCTCCCCGAAGTTAAACACAACGGACCCAGTTCAGCTCTGGAGCAACTCAACTAACTGAAACGGATTTACACCAGCCAGGTCGATTCTAACCCAGTACAGCCATCTTCTTTCCCCCGAGCCTCCCGGATACGCATCGCCTCATCTTTAGATCCCAGCGAAGGGCAAGGAAAGGCCAAGAGGGAGGGAAGTGTGCGCACACTCGAAAGGACCCTGAACAGCAACCCAATCAGTAACCTGCATGCCACCACGTGCTGTGCTGCAGATTAGACCACAGATAAACCAACCAAACAACAATCCCAAACCCAGGAGCGACAAAATGTTTCCTTTGGCAAGACAGATACAAGGAAAAAAATTCATGAGCAAACATTTTCCTTCTAACACAGTCAACCCCCTTCTCTGCCCCCGACATCCACCCACCCCCACCCGACCCTATAAAGTTGTAACCTATAAACAGGATCTCAAATACATACAGCATAATCATGTTTATCAATCATAATAAACATCAGTTCAACTAAACTCTACAGCTAGAATTATCTCCACTATTTATAAAGTTTGCTTTTCTCTTCTGATTTTTTCAGTTTAAAACCAGTTCTGCGACAATGCTAAGCTATGCTGAGGTATTTTATGAAGGTGCCAGAAGCCAGCTGCTACCCACAAGTATTGTTCTCAGAGCCGTATGGTGCTACCTTTCACTGAGGGAAGATGGGGGAAGGAACAAGGAGGGAAAGGGGGAGAGGAAGGGAAGGAGAGAGAGAGGGAAGGGGCCCAGATTATTCCAGTTACGGATGGTTCTTAGCAGGGTATTGCAGACGGAGCTAAAAGCAGCCCCAAGACAAAGCCCAGAAGTTACTTCGGGTTTCAGATTTTCATCAGAAAAGAAGTGCCCGATGCGTTCTACGTGCTGACCTTATTTGTCTGCTCAACTAAAAGGTGTCTTTTCTCCCTCAGCGAAACTATTCGTAATTCCAGTGCTATCCTCCTAACACCCTTCCAACGCTATCCCACAGGGGTAAAAACCTCAGAGCATGCACCCCTGTGGGAGCACTAGTGTTCTGGGAGAAGCAGCAGACAGATCCAATGAAGACAGATAAGCCGAAAAAATAACAAGTTCTTTTTCATGTGCTCCTCTGCGTGTTTGTCTGTGAAGATACAGCATTACAGGAACTGCTTCTTTTCATTGCTCCAAAAGCACTGAAACTACTTGTGCTGACATACAGGGAACAAGGTACCGTTCAGATCACGGAACCAAAAGATATGAACATTTTAAGAAACTGCAAACTGTCAGTCAATGACTTTGTGACAAAGCCTCACCTGACAAAAATCCTTAGAAGTATTTTAGGGGTCTCCCTGTTGGAGAGGAAGACTCACAAGCAGCAACGGGAGCAAGATTTAATGACTGAAAAGGATAGAACCTCTGCAAGGTACGTAGCTTGAATTCTGTATTGCTATAGTATTTTGGAAAGGGAGGAAGAAGTAAGAGGTATTGGGTGAAAAAATACACAGGAATTTGAGTGGGCTATGTGAGGACTGACAACCCAGCGGGAGCAGCCGGCTCGCCTCCTCCTTTGGTAACACTTCAGCCTAGGCAACTGTCAGGTGTACATCCACCACATCATTTAAACATTCTGGGCAAACAGGAATATGGAATAGTGACTCTTAATAAAGTTAATGTGGCAATAAACAGATCGACATTTAAAACTTATGGTTTAAAACCAAATGTCATTGAAAGTTTGCACCAGATGCACTATTTTGTCTGTCCCAAAACACTCTAATGACCATGAGAAGTTGCTTGTCTCTAAGTTGATTTTGTAAAGTAAATATTTATTTAAGAAAATATCCATTGATATTTAAGGTAAATTAGATGTTGTTTTCATTTAGTATCTGTGGTATGGTTCCTGCTGTAATGGATGTTCTGCTCCATTTGTAAGAAAGAAAGGAATTTCTGTTTTAAAGCATGTTACTGTGCAGGGATGTCCAGAGAGTTAAGGAATTAGCTCTGCTGTCTTTGGTAACCCAACTGCAGAAATGTCTGCTGAGCCAAAGAACTCCACAAGGTTTACAGAGGTGATGTTTAAACATTAGGATATGGTTCCAATTGTTTGGGTTGTTTGGGTTGGTTTTTTTTTAAAAAAAAAGAGAGAGAGAAATTTTCTATTACCATAGCTTGCCCTCCCCTCTGCTCTTTTGACACCCCTTGCAGTACTGTGCTCAGCACTGGGGCCCCCAACATAAGAAGGACACAGACCTGTTGGAGTGGGTCCAGAGGAGGGCCACAGAAATGATCAGAGGACTGGAACACCTCTGCTGTGACGAGTGGCTGAGAGTTGGGGTTGTTCCGCCTGGAGAAGAGAAGGCTTTGAGGAGCCCTTACTTTGGCATTTCAATACTGTAAGATGGGGACAACTGAAAGAAGGTAGATTCAGACTAGATATTAGGAAGAAATTTTTTATAAAGAGGGTGGTGAGGCACTGGCACAGGCTGCCCAGAGAGGTTCTGGAGGTCCCATCCCTGGAGACATTCAAGGTGAGGCTGGACGGGGCTCTGAGCAACTTGATCTAGTTACAGATGTCCCTGCTCACTGCAGGGGGGTTGGACTAGATGAGCTTTCAAGGCTCCTTCCAACCCAACGCATTCTATGATTCTATTACTCACACAAATGCTAGCACGGGTGCACATGAAGAATTTTCTTTAATAGGTTTTGGTAACAGCCATTCTCTTGCTACCCCCTGAGCAAAACTGGTTATTCCCATGCTGCTTCTTTTTAAGAAAAAAAAAAAAAAGAATTATCCTAAAATATTTTGGCAAGATACCAAAAGATCAGAACTATAAAATTTTGTCTACATTTAATGTTCAGTGTAAAGTATGTAAAATTAAAACAAGCAGAGAGGTAATAAGAGTGGATTGCTCTTGGTCAAATGAAAAGGTATCATACTATTCTATAAAAGAACGTTTTTCCTGTGTGTTAAGATCAGCAGATAGCTTCTTTGCTCAGTGTTGGCATCTCCCTGACTAACCTAAATGGTGTAAAAATCCCGAACTGTAACCTCAATACATCAGAAACTAAACTTTTTACACTGCAGATATCTTTGTCAGCCTGTTCATTTAAAAATAAAATTCAAACTTGAAGCTTCAGATGTCCTAACAGGTCTATAATTTGAGCAATTAGAATATGTCTTCCTCTTAATGTTCTGGCATTTTAGTTTTCTCTTACAAGATAACCTCACTAGGACTCAAACAAAATTACTGAGCAACAGCAGCAGCAGCACATTCCTGCATGAAGATCTAACTAACTTTCAGGTATGTTCTCCTTGCTGGTTCAGCTGAGCACAGATGTCCCAATCACGATAAAGTAACTTTTTCAATCCAATTTAACTTGTGTTTTGACAACTATTTACTGAAGCACAGGATCTAAAGACATAATGGAGCAATGATGTGCCATCACAAGTTACCTAAAAGAAAAACAAAAAAGTGAATTGAAGTGATATTAGCCTGCGGGCTAGAAGAAAAACACCAAAGCTCTATCTCCCCAACAATTTCTTGGCTATGTGCACATACATGCCATCTCAGAGCGACATGATAAAAATGTACTTAGACTAATACGTACTGCACAGAGTAACTCAGAAACAGAATAAATCCTTTTAAGGAAATTTAAATAGACAGGTGTGTCTCTTGTAAGTAGCCCTATCTGTGTGTACTTTCTATGTGCTGCTTACGAATCATCCCATGGTGACTATGGACAGTGTGTTCTGAGGAGATCAAGTGTGCTAAAGCAGAACTGGAATACATCTTCTTAACACTAGAAAAAAAACCTCGCCATCAGCCTACACCACCTCATCCTGAAGCCATTTCCTAAACTGTTCTTGACCTTCAGGGCATATCTGTATTTGTGTCTCTGTAAATCTCTCTCTTTTTGAGCTAACTGTCCTTGCCTCTAACGGGACAGTTTTTCACCTTCTCTTCTCCTGCACATGTACTTTGGCATGCGTGCAACTATGAAAAGCAACACACACACATCTTCAAATAGGGAGGCATGAAGCTCTGAAAGAGAGATGTTAATATATTATACTGTAACAGTTGGTGCAATTCCTTCTCATCATATTTACTAGGTCTGTATGTAATTGTTCCTGTCTCTTTCCAGATGCATCAGTTTCTGCTGTCAGCATAGAATCATACAATCATAGAATGGTCCAGGCTGGAAGGGACCTTAGAGATCATCTAAGTCCAACCTCCCTGACATGGGCAGGGACGCCACCTCTCGACTAGACCAGGCAACACATGGGGATCAAGCAGGAATCGAACCCACGACCTCGGTGTTGTCATTGTTGTCAGTACCGTGCTCAGCCCACTGAGCTAACCGGCCCCCTGCATGATCTTGATTTAAAAAAACCCCAACTTCTGCTAAATTCTAGTACATGATCTCATGTTGCTTTCATGCTTTCAAGAAACGTATGCACCCTAACTAGGCTAATGCACAGCTGCTGCTGATCTGATTTCCATCTTTCATGTAAACACTGGAGGTAGCCAGCATCACTGAGACAAAACAATGCTAGGGATGAAAAGGAGGCTCCAGGGCGACCGTCAGTCGCCAGGATGTTTCAGGACAACGAATCAGAGCACACTGATGATGGACGCCACAGGATATGTACCACTGGCGTATTATGCCAGCTTCTGCAAGCAAAACCAAGTCCTTTCTAGATAGGAGGCTATTCCAAATTTCCAGTTTCCCTCAGTAAAAGACTTGCTAAGAAATTCCCTGGAATCTGGGCCCCAGAGAGGGTGATGGGATAGAGAGGAGGAGGGTAAGGTGGGTATAAGGTGCTCACACCAAAGCCATGTGACCAATGCAAAGGTAGTCAGGAAAAAAAGCAGATTTTTATAATAAATAAACCATCCAAGCTGCATTAGTGTTCCAGATATGTACTCAACAAGACCCTCTCCCAACCACAAACCAGCAAGAATGGGACATGAAAACTCATTCAGACAGCTAATGGCACAGTCTCCTTGAACTGTGGAGAGAGGATTTTCCGCTGATTTAAGGCCCACCTTTCTTTGTGTTTCCTAGATATATGCAAGGACCATACCCTCCCCATCCCACCACAAAACCCTTAGGGAGCAGAGGATACATCAGAGAAAAGACCAGTGGTATCCTCCTCCCCAACCCTTTGACAAAAAACCCTTTTCTGATAAATCGTATTTTTGCACAGGTGTGAAAGTAAGTGGGAACTTTCAGAGTCAGGAATGAATGCTATAACTGCAGTTCTCCCCATCCTCTTACTTCACGTCCCAGGGACTTGCATTCCTTTGGTAGAAACCGTAGTCTGTGCTATTGCCTCCAGACCAGCGACACAGTGGGTACCAGCACCTCCTGTTTCACTTCTTCCCTATGTCCCTGAAGCTCACCCAGCTATACCTGCTCTGAAGCCATTACTGTGGGCCATTTCCATTTCTGCACAGCCCTAAAAGTCTCCTGTACAGCCTGAAGTCACAGAGACACATCAAAAATACTTAGATTTATCCATACCAGTGGGATGAGGGTGGGACCTGTTGGATCAACGATCTCCTGACATTGCCATTCTATTTACACATCAAATAAAAGAAAACAAGTTAAAATCAAGTTAAGAGTCTGCCCCAAGGATAACACAAATTACCAACCAAAAAAAAAAAAAAGATTAAAAACAAGCAGCAACTTTTATATAAAATTAATAAAAACAAAAGACAAATGAAAAAGAAATTGTCAGTAGCATCTATCGCCTCTCTGCATCTGAACTGCACTTATACAAACTAGTCCATTAGTACAGCAGCTTGCTAGAAATTGACTTTGGTTCAAGCTTAGTTTTAAAAAAATAAAACATAAAAAAAATCAAAAACACATTAGAAACGGTGGACGGACATTTGTTAGTTTCCCTGCTTGCAGTTCACTAGTTTCGAAGTTTTAGGGACAACTGGTTTAAATATTCAGTAAAACAGGAAGGTGAAGAGTTAAGAGATGAATAGAGCAAAACCATGGCGGTGGGGGGGAGAGATAAGGGGTTCTGCCACTTGAGTGCAAATGCAAATCCCACATGCTCAGGTCACAAACCGAAGCATATGTAGAGTTTAAAGTTGCTGCCTTCCGGATCTTGGATGAGAAGCTCCAGGATCCCCCTGAATTATCAAGAAAATGAAGATAGCTGCATCAGCTCATTATCTTAGGACACTCTGGTGACAAAAGAAAAGGGGGCAGGGGAAAGGGACTCTTCTAATACCCTCTCTAGCTAAAAGTAATTTAGTTTTATACACACGGCAGAAACCTTTAAATCCATCAGGAATGGAAAGTTCAAAGTGAACTGCATTGCAGTGATCCAGTCTTCTCTTTTTTAAAATCTTTTTTTTTGGTTCAGATACTAGATTGTATATCCAAGAATATACAGATCTACCTTCTGTACAGTTCGTTACTCTTCCTCATCCATGTAAATATCCTTTGCTACACAGATCAGAATCAACCCTGAAAAGATGGTAACAGCGGCAGGCAAGCCCCGACGCTCTGGTCAGAGCTGCTTATTGCCATTTTTACATCGCCAGCAGCATCACAGCTCAGAGACTACATGAGATCACCCAGGTATGTGCAAAGCCCCAGCGTCAGCTCTACTGTGTTGGCATAAACGATGGCAACTTCTGTTCTCGTACTGTTTGTTTCTGTTTCTTGCAGCCAGAAGCACTTTTTTTTTTCACTGGAAAGTTTTCCTGAATACACTGTTGGAAGCATTAAAATTAATGGAAAAAGGAATATTGCTATGAACAGGGAGAACATGACCTTTTGAAATCCCGTACCAATTCCTCTGGTGGGAATCTAGGAGAGTAAATGCTGCTTTACATGCTGCCAATTAGCTGGGGTAATTTTTAAATATTTGCATATACTCTTAACAGCCAAATCAAATCAACAGAACAGAAGAGCCATCGGTATGTCACAACCATCCAGACTGCGAAGGTCAAATCCCACTCTCTGAAGCAAAAAGGAACCACGCACACAAACCTAAGAGCAGAATTTGGCCGTTTTGTCTAAATAAGTGAGAGAAGAACTGCAGTTTGGAACTAATTCCTACCTCTGCTTAAAAAGCACAGACCAGCCTGGAAGTTTGCACACAATGATCTCTACTGCTACATTGAGCTTACTGCACAAATGATGAACGTAAATTCTTTTGACCCCTACAAGTAGCCATTAGACAAATCCAGGGATGAGGAAACTGTTCAGAACATTCCCAGAAGATTAGGACAGAAAGTCTATTTGTGCTCCATTCTTCCTCTCCACCCTCCCGCCCTCCCCCCATGGTGTGGGAGCTCGCTGAAAATAATCCAGGAGCAAAAGACAAACGCGTCCAAACTATATATATAAAAATAATAATAATAATC